>NC_090388.1:22042586-22307300 GCF_036365525.1 Heterodontus francisci | reverse complement strand
TGATGAGGGAGGAAAGAGGGGGGAAGGCGATGAGGGGGGGGCAAGGGGATGAAGGGGGGAGAGGAGGAAGGGGATGAGAGGAGGGGGGGAAGGGGATGAGAGGAGGGGGGGAAGGGGATGAGAGGAGGGAGTAGAGAGGGGGGAAGGGGATGAGGGAGGGAGTAGAGAGGGGGATGGATGGGGGTGAAGGGAATGGGGGAAGGAAGGATGGGGAGGGGGAAGGAAGGATGGGGAGGGGGAAGGAAGGTGGGGGAGGGGATTGGGGGAGAAGGGGATGCCGGGAGGGGATGGATGATGGGGAGGTGGATGGATGGGGGGGAAAGGGGGTGGGGGGGAGGTGGATGGATGGGGGGGAAACGGGGTGGGGGGGAGGTGGATGGATGGGGGGAAAGGGGGTGGGGGGAGGTGGATGGATGCAGGGGAAACGGGGTGGGGGGAGGTGGATGGATGGGGAAACGGGTGGGGGGGAGGTGGATGGATGGGGGGGAAAGGGGGTGGGGGGGAGGGGGAGGGGATGGGGGGAAAGGGGGTGGGGGATGGGGTGGGGGGAGGGGATGGATGGGGAGGAAAGGGGGTGGGGGGGAGGGGATGGATGGGGGGAAAGGGGGTGGATGGGGAGGAAAGGGGGTGGGGGGCAGGGGATGGATGGGGGGGAAAGGGGGTGGAAGGGGATGGGGGGAGGGGATGGATGGGGAGGAAAGGGGGTGGGGGGGAGGGGATGGAAGGGGGGGAAGGGGATGGATGGGGGGGGAAGGGGATGGATGGGGGGGGAAGGGGATGGGGGGAAGGGGATGGATGGGGGGTGGAAGGGGATGGATGGGAGGGAGGGGATCGATGGTGGGGGAAGGGGATGGATTGGGGGTAAGGGGATGGGGAAGGGGATGGATTGGGGGTAAGGGGATGGATGAGAGGGAGGGGATGGGGGAACGGGATAGGGAGGAGGGAATGGGAGGGAGGGGATAAATGGGGGGTGGAAGGGGATGGATGGGGGAACGGGATAGGGAGGAGGGGATGGGCGGCGGGGGAAGGGGAAGGGGGGGATGAGGGGAGGGGGGAAGGGGATGAGCATGGGGAAGGGGGTGAAGGGATGAGAGGGGAAGGGGGAGGGGGAAGGGGATGGGTGGGAGGAGGGGGTGGGGATGGAGGGGAGGTGGAGGGGGAGGATTGGGATGGAGGGGTGGTAGAGGAGGGGGGAAGGAGGGGCGGGGAAGGGGGAAGGGAGGGGGTACGGGGGAAATGGGAGGGGTAGGGGGCAAGGGGAGGAGGGGGAAAGGGGATGGATGGGGGGAAAACGGATGGATGGGGGGGAAAGGGGATGGATGGGGGGGAAAAGGGATGGGGGAGGAGGGGGAAGGGATAGGGTGGGAAAGGGGATGGAGGGAGGGAGATGGGGGGGAAGGGGATGGATGGGGGGGTAGGGGATGGAAGGGGGTGGATGGGGGGGAAAGGGGGAGGGGATGGGGGGCGGGGAGATGGGGGGGAAGGGGATGGATGGGGGGGTAGGGGATGGATGGGGGGGAAAGGGGGAGGGGATGGGGGGCGGGGGAATGGGAGGGGGGACGTAGGTGATGATGGGGAAGGGGAGGGTGGGGGATGATGGGGAAGGGGATGAGGGGGATGGGGGAGGGGAAGGGGATCAGGGGGAGGAGGGGATTGGGATGAGGGGGAGGAGGGGAAGGGGATGAGAGGGGGAGGAGGGGAAGGGATGAGAGGGCGGGGGGAAGGGGATGAGAGGGAGAGGGGGCGGGGGGAAGGGGATGAGAGGGAGAGGGGGCGGGGGAAAGGGGAGGAGGGCGAGGGGGTAAAGGGGAGGGGGGAGGAGGAGGGGGGAAAGGAAGGAGGGCACAGGAGGGGGATGAGGGGAAGGGGAGGGAGGGAAGGGGAGGCAATGGAAGGGAGGGGGGAAAGAGGATGAAGGGGGGAGGGAAGTGGGGGAGGATGAAGGGGGGAAGGGACTGAAGGGGATAAAGCTGGGGGAAGGGGGGAGGGAAGGGGTTGAGGGGGGGAAGGGGATGAAGTGTGGGGGAGGGGATGGGTGGGGAGGGGATGAAGTGGAGGGGGGTAGGGGATGAAGGGAGGGGGAAGGGGATAAAGGGAGAGGGGAACGGGATGAAGGGAGGCGGGGAAGGGGATGAAGGGGGGAGAGTGGGGAAGGGGATGAGGGGGGAAGAGGATGAGAAGGAAGGGGGAGGAAGGGGATGAGAGAGGGGGGGAGGTGGATGAGAGGAGGGAAGCGGATGAGAAGGGGGGAAGGGGATGAGAGGGGGGGAGGGAATGATGGGGGGTGGGAAGGGGATGAGAGAGGGGGAAGGGGATGAGAGGGGGGCAAGGGGATGAGAGGGGGGAAGGGGATGAGGGGGGAAGGGGATGAGGGGTGGGGAAGGGGATGAGGGGGGAAGGGGATGAGAGGAGGGGGGAGAGGGGATGAGAGGAGGGAGGGAGGGAGGGGGATGAGAGGAGGGGGAGGGGATGAGAGGAGGGGGGCGGGGATGATGGGGAAGGGAGGGATGGAGAGGTATAGGGGGGAGAAGAATGGGATGAGGGGGGAGGAAGGGGATGATTGGGGAAGGTGATGAGGAGAGGGTGGAAGGGGGATGAGGGGAGGAAGGAGGATGAGGGGAGGGGGATGAGGGATGGGAAAGGGGGGGAGGGAGGGGGGAGAGGGAAGGGAAAGGTGAGGGGGGAACAGGGGGTGGAGAGGGGGAGGGGGGAAGGGAGGGGTGGTTGGGGGGAGAGGAATGGAGGGAGATGAGGGGGAAAGGAGGGGTGAGTGAGGGGAGGTGGAGGAGAGGGGAGGTAGGGGCGGGGGAGGGTGGGGGGAAGGGGAGGTGGAGGGGAAAAGGGTGGGGACAGGGAGGGGGAAAGGGGGAGAGGGAGGGGAAAAGGGGAGGGGGCGCGGGGGATATGGGGTGGAGAGGGGGGGAAAGGGGGATGGAGAGGGGGGAAAGTGGGTTGAAGGGGTTGGGCGAGAGGGGGCTTGGGTGTGGACGAGGGGAAACGGAGGGAGGGGAAATGAGAGGGAGGGGGAAAAGGGGGGAGGTGGTGGGAGAGGGGGAGAACAGGTGGGAGGTGGAAATTTGGGGAAAGGGGGGAGGGAGGGGGGAAAGGGGAGGAAGAGGAGAGGGGGGAGGGGCAGCAGGAGAAGGGGAGGGTGGATGAGGGGATGGGTGGTGAAGGGGAGGGGGGACAGGGATGAAGGGAGGGGAGGGGGAAGTTGAGAGGGGGAATGAGGGGAGGGGGGTAGGGTGGAAGGGGGGAGACGGGAGGGGGGGAGGGAGGTGGGACGGATGAGGGGAGGGCGTGTTGAGGGGGGATGTGGAATGAGGGGAGGGGACGGATGAAGGGAGGGGGATGAGGGGTGAGGTGATGGGAGGGGAGGGGGATGAGGGGAAATGAAGGGAGGGGTAGGGGGAAGAGGGGATAGGGGGAGGGAGGGGGGATGAGGGGAAGGTGGTTGAGGGGGGGAAGGGCGAATGAGGGGAGGGGAGGGGGATGAGGAGGAGGGATGAGGGGAGGGGGATGAGGGAGGGAGGGAAGATGAGGGAGGGAGCGGATGGGGGAGGGGGATTGAGGGAGGGGGCATGATGGAGTGGGGATGGATGAGGGAGAGGGAGGGTGGGGGGAAGTGAGGGAGGGAGGGGAGGGGGAATGATGGAGAGGGGAGATGGATGAGGAGGTAGGGAGGGACGAGTGAGGGAGGATGGGTGAGAGATGGAGGGATGACTGAGGGTAGGAGGGGGTGATGGAAGGAGGGGATGAGGGAGGGAGGGGTTGAGGGAGGCGATGGAGGGTGGGAGTGAGGTCGATGAGGGATGGAGGGAGGCGAGGACAGAGGGAGTTGGTGAGGAGACGATGAGGGAGGTGATGAATGGAGGGGGTGAGAGAGGGAGGGAGAGTGTGAGCGAGGTGGTGAGGGAGGGGATAAGGGATGGAGGGAGGGAGCCGAGGAGGGAGGGAGGGAGGTGATGAGGGATGGAGGGTGGGATTGAGGGAGCCGATGAAAGAGGGAGTGGGTGAGGGAGGGGAGGGAGAAGGTATGGAGAGGTGAGGGAGGGAGGGGTGGGCGAGAGGGTCCAGTGCAGTGAGAGGGGAAAGGGTGGGGGAGAGGTCGCTGTGCGGTGAGAGGGGGAGGGGCCCCAGTGACATTTAAGGGGAAGGGGGTAAGGCCTCACTGCAGCCAGGGGAGGGGGGGAGGGAGAAGCACCAGTGCTATGAAGACCAGAGTGGGGGAGGGGCTCCAGTGCAGTGGAGAACTAAGGAGAAATGCACCAGTGCAGTGAGGGGTGGGGGAGAGGCCCCAGTGCAGTGAAAACCAGAATGGGGGAGGGGCAACAGTGGAGTGGAGAACTAAGGGGAGATGCACCAGTGCAACGAGAGGGTGAGGGGAGGGGTGTAAGAGAGACCCCAGTGCAGTGAGAGGGGGAAGGTGGGGGAGGGGCCCAGAGCAGTTTGAGGGAGGTGGGGGGAAGGCCCCACTGCAGTGAGCAGGGAAGGGAGAGGCACCAGTTCTGTGAAGACCAGAGTGGGGGAGAGGCACCAGTGCAGTGAGGAGATGAAAGAAAATGCAATGTTTCACTCATTCTTGTTGAAAATTACTCTGTTAAGAATGAGCTACATCAAAATAATCGACATGTTCTGATGGGTTTGTGACCAGTCTTACTTTTCTAGATTCATTTCATACATAACAATTTGCTCATTCAATCTCCTGTAAACCTGAGGTCGTCCAAAACTCTCCTGTCTGTGTCCTAACTTACATCAAGTCCTGTTCACCAATCACCGCTAGGCTCACTGACCTGCATTGGCTCCTGGTTGAGCAACCCCTCAGTTTTGAAATTTGCTTCCTTGTTTTCAGATCTTTCCATGGCCTCACCCCTCGCTATCTCTGTAATCTCCTCCAGCCCCACAATTCTCTGTGATATCTGCGTTCATCTAATTCTGGCCTTTTGAGGATCCCATGTTTTAATCACTTCACCATTGGTGGCCACGCCTTCAATTGCCTAGGTCCCAAGCTCTGGAATACCCTCTTTACACCTCTGCGTCTCCAACTTGCTTTCCTCCTTGCAAACGCTCCTTAAAATCTCACTCTTTGACCATACTTTTGGTCATCTGATCTAATATTTCCTTATGTGGCTCGGTCTCATATTTTGTTTTATAATGCTCCTGTGAAGCGCCATGGGATGTTTTAACACGTTAAAGGTGCTACATAAATAGAAGTTGTTGTTGTTGAGAGGGGTGATGACAGCAGTCTTGAAGGAGAGGGGATCAATACCTGAGATGAGAGAAACATTAAAAATATCAGCTAACATAGGAGCCAGGAATGGAAATTGAGTGTTCAATTGTTTAGACGGAATACGGTCTGGAGAACATTGACAGGATGAGCTCGGAGAGGGCATGAGGGGACTTAGGAGAGAAACTAGAGAAATGTGCAAATTCAGGGTTAGGGCAGGGGGCAGGGAACCTTTGAAGAAGTTAGTCCCAGTGGGCTGGGGAAAGGAGAGAAGGGTCAGAGGCAGCTAAAT
The DNA here is from genome assembly GCF_036365525.1 of Heterodontus francisci. Classification (NCBI taxonomy): domain Eukaryota; kingdom Metazoa; phylum Chordata; class Chondrichthyes; order Heterodontiformes; family Heterodontidae; genus Heterodontus; species Heterodontus francisci. The sequence continues at coordinate 22,301,781 of NC_090388.1, read as the reverse complement.
GGATGGTCTCAATTTTTAAGATAGAAAAGTCTATGAGCTCCTCACATGTATTGTTGGAGGTGAACGTGAAGGAGGCAGGGAGGATGGTTTAAGAAGACAGTTTGTGGTGAAGAGAAGCCAGGTGTTATCGTTGCCTTCCTGGATATCTTTGAATAGTGAGCAGTTTTAGTGGCAGAGAGCAGAACACAATAATCCTTTATGTGTTCCAGCCAGATCTGGCGATGGGGGGTTAAACCAATTGATGGTCACATTTGCATCCCTTAGCCTTAAGGAAGCAAAAATTAGTGCATATTTGGGGATCAGCCAGGGTGAAAGTGTGGGGAGGCAGTGGTGTAGTGGTAATCTCATTGGATTTGAAACCCAGGCTACTGCTCAGGGGACAAGGGTTCGCATCCCACCATGGCGGATGACGAAATTTGAATTCAATTCATCTGGGAATTAAAAAGCTAGCTTAATGGTACCATGAAGCTATCATCAATTGTTGTAAAAACCCATCTGGTTCACTAATGCCCTTTAGGGAAGGAAATCTGCTGTCCTTACCTGGTCTGACCCACATGTGGTTGACTCTTAAAATGTCCTTTGAAATGGCCTAGTAAGCCACTCAGTTCAAGGGCAATTAGAGATGGGCAATAAATGCTGGCATAGCCAGCAATGCCCACATCCCACAAACAAATTTTTTAAAAAAGGATTTAGTGGAGACAAGGGCATCAAAGATGATGAAGAGATTGTGATTTAGCAAATCAGTAACTGCAGAAATGTCATGATGAACTGTAGGCCAAAGACTAGGTCATTGGAAATTAGAAAGTGCAGTGGTGGGAGAGTTTTTTCCAGGGTGGACACAGAAAGAAATGGGGTTGCAAGGGGGAAGATGAATATAGATGCAGAGTGATAGAATATAATGAAGAGTTTCTCGAATATAATTACAAATGAACCAATCAGACAGGTTTTCTTGAGTTTAAACAAGAAAGATGCAAGTTTATTAACCTTATCACTCTAAACTGGTTAAAATTACTAAAAAACGCCATGCATCCACACTCATGTTCATATGTGAGGCACAAACACACACACACAAAATAGATACAAAGGGGAAAAAAGAGTTGGGAGGTTGACGTAAAGTCCATAATAAATGGAATTCAAATACTGTGTTTCAATATCCTTAGTTGAAGTTGAAATCTTGAAGTCCTCACTGGGGCCACGTGCACAATTCAGGCTTGCTTCTCTGGTTCCAGAAGGCCAAATAGAGGCTTCATCCATTTTCTTGGTTGTTGTCTGTAAAGTTCTGTAGTCTTGAGGCTTAGTAGCTGCCACCAAGGCTTTCCTGGGACTTTGCTGGAGAGAGAGAGAGACAGAAATAAAGGTGCTTTATTCTTGGAGTTCAGTTACTGCCTCTTCCTTTCTGAGGCACAATTCACAAAACTCATGGCCAAGTGTGTCATGTGACCACCTCTTTGTTTGAAAACAGAAGGTTGTTTGAAATTCAAAGTTCTTCAGACATACTTGGTAGAGGGGGGTAGTTTGACTGTTTCAAAGTCAAAGGTGTTGATAGTTTTTGATCACTACTATTGACAAAACCATTCTCGTTAATTGAATCAGGGAGCACCCCCATTGCTCTAGCTAGTCTTTTAGTCTTTGGCCTCCTTGTCTCGAGAAACAATGGGTAAGCGCCTGGAGGTGGTCAGTGGTTTGTGAAGCATCGCCTGGAGTGGCTATAAAGGCCGATTCTAGAGTGACAGACTCTTCCACAGGTGCTGCAGATAAAATTGGGTGTTGGGGCCGTTACACAGTTGGCTCTCTCCTTGCGCCTCTCTTTTTTCCTGCCAACTGCTAAGTCTCTTCGACTCGCCACACTTTAGCCTCGCCTTTATGGCTGCCCGCCAGCTCTGGCAATCGCTGGCAACTGACTCCCACGACTTGTGATCAATGTCGCAGGACTTCATGTCGCATTTGCAGACGTCTTTAAAGCGGAGACAAGGACGGCCGATGGGTCTGATACCAGTGACGAGCTCGCTGTACAATGTGTCCTTGGGAATCCTGCCATCTTCCATACGGCTCACATGGCCAAGCCATCTCAGGCGCCACTGGCTTAGTAGGGTGTATATGCTGGGGATGTTGGCCGCCTCGAGGACTTCTGTGTTGGAGATACGGTCCTGCCACTTGATGCCAAGGATTCTCCGGAGGCAGTGAAGATGGAATGAATTGAGACGTCGCTCTTGGCTGACGTACGTTGTCCAGGCCTCGCTGCTGTAGAGCAAGTTACTGAGGACACAGGCTTGATACACTTGGACCTTTGTGTTCTGTGTCAGTGCGCCATTTTCCCACACTCTCTTGGCCAGTCTGGACATAGCAGAGGAAGCATTTCCGATGCGCTTGTTGAATTCTGCATCGAGAGACAGGTTACTGGTAATAGTTGAGCCTAGGTAGGTGAACTCTTGAACCACTTCCAGAGTGTGGTCGCCGATATTTATGGATGGGGCATTTCTGACGCCCTGTCCCATGATGTTCGTTTTCTTGAGGCTGATGGTGAGGCCAAATTCGGTGCAGGCAGCCGCAATCCTATCGATGAGTCTCTGCAGACACTCTTCAGTGTCAGATGTTAATGCAGCATCGTCAGCAAAGAGGAGTTCCCTGATGAGGACCTTCCATACTTTGATCTTCGCTCTTAGACGGGCAAGGTTGAACAACCTGCCACCTGATCTTGTGTGGAGGAAAATTCCTTCTTCTGAAGACTTGAACGCATGTGAGAGCAGCAGGGAGAAGAAGATCCCAAACAGTGTAGGTGCGAGAACACAGCCCTGTTTGACGCCACTCAGGATAGGAAAGGGGTCTGATGAGGCGCCGCTATGCTGAATTGTGCCTTTCATATTGTCATGGAATGAGGTGATGATACTTAGTAGCTTTGGTGGACATCCGATCTTTGCTAGTAGTCTGAAGAGACCACGTCTGCTGACGAGCTCAAAGGCTTTGGTGAGATCAATGAAAGCAACGTAGAGGGGCATCTGTTGTTCTCGGCATTTTTCCTGTAGCTGGCGAAGGGAGAACAGCATGTCAATGGTGGATCTCTCTGCTCGAAAGCCACACTGTGCCTCAGGATAGACACACTCAGCCAGCTTCTGGAGCCTGTTTAAAGCGACTCGATCGAAGACTTTCCCCACTATGCCGAGCAGGGAGATTCCACGGCAGTTGTTGTAGTCACCGCGGTCACCCTTGTTCATATAGAGGGAAATGATATTGGCATCGCGCATGTCCTGTGGTACTGCTCCCTCGTCCCAGCACAGGCAAAGCGGTTCGTACAGTGCTGAAAGTATAGCAGGCTTGGCACTCTTGATGATTTCAGGGGTAATGCTGTCCTTCCCAGGGGCTTTTCCGCTGGCTAGAGAATCAATGGCATCATTGAGTTCTGATTTTGTTGGCTGTACGTCCAGCTCATCCATGACTGGCAGAGACTGGGCTGCATTGAGGGCAGTCTCAGTGACAACATTTTCCCTGGAGTACAGTTCTAGGTAGTGTTCCACCCAGCGATCTATTTGCTTGCGTTGGTCAGTGATTGTGTCCCCTAATTTAGATTTGAGGGGGGCAATCTTCTTAATTGAATCAGGGAGCACTCCCATTGCTCTAGCTAGACTGGGTAATTTACCTCTGTCTCCCCCAGCCAGCCTCTTGGCTTCTCGTATGTAAATTGTGCCTGGCCATCTTTAGATGTTCTTCTGCTATTTAAAAGTTATTTGTAAATATGTCCAATAAAAAGTTCTCAACCAAAGTTTCATATGGCGAAATTAATATTTTCTATTTGGCATGTCGGTTTTTCTGTCACACCTCTGTACCACGCCAAATGAAATGCAACAATGGGGAGCATTTTATTATAAGTTAAAAAGAGAAAATACAGGAAAGCACACCTGCATTTCTCTCATTCATTCTCATCCATTCAGTAATCTTAAAATTGTTGCAGCCTCTCTTTTCTCTGCAGCAGTGCTGCTCTAAACTGCCATTTTCCCTTGAAGTGGATCTGAGATGGTTAGGTGTTGCCCAATGGGTTTAAAGTTTGTTTAGTATCAGCTTGTGATAAGCTGGGTGGTGAGAAGAGCCCTCCCCGTCAGATCCTTCCTGCACGCCCAAAGTCTCACCCCCTCCGCACAATGCCCTCGCGGTGGCTGTGGTGGGGAAGAAACGGTTGCCCACCTCCTTCTGGAATGTGTCTTTGCAAAGCAGGTGTGGAAAGAGATGCACAGGGTTTTGTCGAGGTTCATCCCAAGCAGCTCTGTAACACAGGAGTCTGTGCTCTACGGGCTGTTCCCAGGGATGCACACCGAGACAAACAGCAACTGCTGCTGGAGGACTATCAATTCGGTGAAAGCCACCCTTTGGTCTGCCCGAAACTTGCTGGTCTTCCAGCACAAAGAGTTGTCCACGACCGAATGTTGCAGACTGGCACATTCCAAGGTCCAGGACTACGTGCTGAGGGACGCACTAAAGCTTGGGGCAGCCGCAGCAAAGGGTCAATGGGGAAAGACCACTGTGTCAGGTCGCCCCACCAAGCTGAACTGAGGGGCTGGATCCATGGGAAACCCCTCGAACTGTATCGGGAAAATTTTGTGTGCTGTAAAATGTAAAAATGTATATGGCATGACAAATGAAATGGAAGGGTTGTGAGGCAACTCATGATTGTATTGAAGGAAACTGATCTCCTTTGCACGGTTTGTCATTTTTGACTTGGTGCTGTTTGGAACTGTTTGGTAATGTATTTTTTTTTTTTACAGATTTTATGAATAAATTATATTTTGGAAATAAAAAAAAATCCCAATAAACATGTGGTTTTTGTGGGAGCTTGGTGTCTGCAAATTTCCATAATTATCTAGGGTGAGTACTTCTTTGTGCACCAACTGTAACCCCTTAGCTGCTGTTTCTGCAACATGTAGTTCTAACTCTTTGGGTTCCCATTCCTTGTTAGTTTCTCTCCCCATGGTAGTAATGGGTAATAAATTGGTTTTAAACCCCTGTGAAGTGTTTGAGATTTCCTCTGGGTCTTTGTTCTTGTTGGAGTCTGCAGGGAGATTGTTGGATTTTATTAGCCCTGACTTGAGCTCTGCTCATGGGAGTCTGCAGTGGGTGGATCATTTCTGACCTTACTTTCAGTGCTCTGGTGTGTCATGCAAGGGTGACTCAATTTAGGGCATTGTTGTTTCCCTTTTCTCCTGACTGTGTGAGGGATGGGGCGTATTCTTTGTTAATCTCCCCTATGTCCTCTGAGACATTCCTGCGGACGAGTATCTGTCCAGATCCCACTGCATGCCCCTTTGACACTTCAACTAGGTGAGGCATCACCCTCACTGTTTTTCTCTGCCTTCTTGGGGACTTTCTTTGTCCTTGCAGCTTTCTGTTAGCTAGCCTGGTAGGATGCTGCTTTTGTCTGCATTTATGTAGGAGGATGCGGGGTTTAATTTTCCCAATATTTCAGGTTTGGCTGACCATACAGTAGGGGTTTTCATTTGGGAATGCTCCCAGACCTCCTTTAACCTGTCCTCTTTTTCCCCTTCCTTTCTAACTTTCTGCCAGCCCTGTGCTTGTCTGTCCCCTTTTGTTCTTGGCAGGGATCCCTCACAATTCACCAGTCCTCTGCTGGAGGGTCCTCCAAATGCCAGCACAAGAATTAGGGGTGCAGATTTCACTGCAGGTTGGGACTTCCCCTCAACCTGGCACATGTGGCAACTCCTACAGAACTCCACCAAATCTTTGTAGAGTTTTGGCCAGTCAAACTGTTGTCTTATGCAGGCTTTGGTTTTCGTACACCAACATGTACAGCCATTGTAAACTAGTGGGACATTCTTAATAATTCTCTAAGGTAACTCTGTGGCACCACTAACTGGTGAACCACTGTCCACTCTTTGTCCTCCGGTCTGTGAGGAGAACTCCACTTCCTCATCTGTACCTCATTCTATGCTTCAATTTCAGTCTGGGCAGCCTGTGCTAACTTTCTTAATGCTGGCTTGGCTTTTTGAGCCTCAACTCGAGAAAATTCATTTAATCCATTCCCTGTGCCCTGATTAAACTAACAGGCTTTCCCCATAGTTTCCAGCAGTCAGCTCTGAGGTGACCTGCCTTGTTACAATGGAGGATCAAAGAAAGTTTCAAACAAGCAGACAGCGTGGTCATCTATCTGTAGTGCCAATTCAGTCTCCTTTGGAGGAGCTGGTTTGGCCATGGCCCGAGTCACCACACAATCAGGGGAAATGCTGGGGACCGTCTCCTGCCACTCCCCTGTCTCTTTGACATCCTTCGGTCTCTCTTTCACTACTGGGGAAGCTACCACCTTCGCCCCCACCAGATCATTACCTAGATCAACCCCGTCCACAGTTAAACTAGAGACAATCTCTATGGTCACCGGTCCCGAAACTGGGTTGCACTCCCAATTGCACCCAATGTAAAGGTACAGGCATACACTGCCCTCCAAAACCATTTACTACCATCCTCACATTTACTGCACTCGCTGGGGGAAAGGTCATGCCCTTATCCAGCAAAGGGGATCTGGTGGCCCCTGTATCCCTGAGTATGACTATTGGCTTGCTTGCCCCACTCGAGGGGTATGGGGTTCCTTTCCCTTTGACACAAAATCCTGATAGTCTTCAGGGATCTCATTAGATTTTCCTGCAGCCAAAGCAGTATGTTTCCTGGGTCTTACTGCTGCTGCAGCAGTTAAAGCCACAGCCTGATCTGCTGTGCTTTCCATCAGGATCCCTTCTCCTGCATTAGTCGGGTCTGCCCTGAATAACCCTACAGGCTTTCCCTGTAGTTTCCAGCAGTCAGCTCTGAGGTGACCTGCTCGTTACAATAGAAACCCTCAGGTTTTTGGCTCTCATTCCTGCTTTCAGCACTATCCTTTTTGGCTTGAGGAGGACCCCCTGTGTGTCCAAATTTTCTTTCTCTCCCAGGACTGTTTGGGCTCCTATCACCCTCCCACCTCATTCTTTTCGCTGTTGTGAGGGTGACCAGGAAAGGTTTTCCCTTGAGGAACTGACTGGTGTATGAGAACGAACTCATCAACCAAAACTGCGGCTTGCCTCGCTCTGTGCACTTTTTGTCCCTCCACATGGATCTTTATAGAGAGTGGCAAAGAGTTTTTAAATTCCTCAAGAAGAATCACCTTTCTGAGGTTTTCCTACGTGGGCTGTACTTTAAGAGCCCTCAACCACTGGTCAGATGCCAGCTGCTTACTTCTCTCAAACTCCAGGTAAGTTTGATAAGCTTGCTTCCGAAGGGTTCGGAACTTCTGTCATTAGGCTACTGGTACTAGCTCATATGCCCCGAGGCTAGCATTTTTAGTCAGTTCATAATGTGATGAACTTTTGTCTGACAACAGGGAATAAACCTCATGGCCTGTTAGCTTGCTTTGTAGCAGGAGGGTCCAGCTCTCGGCTGGCCATTTCAATTGCCTTACAAACTTTTCAAAAGTTACAAAAAATGCTTCCACGTCTCCCTCATTGAACTTTGGGATCAATTGGGAGAATTTAAAAAGCTCAGCACGCGGCCCCGAATTAATTGTAGCCTCCATATTGGCCATGCTTTCACTGGGGCTACTCTGTCGCTCCCTAGCTAACTCAAGCCGCCGTAGCTCTTTTTCCTCCTGCTCCTTCTGAAAAGTTTTTTCTGTCTCTCTTTTTCTTTCTCCTGTCTCCCTTTTTCTTCCTCTTCTCTCGTTTCTCTCTCCTCTCTTTTTCCCTGTCTTCTCTCTCTCTTTTTCCCTGTCTTCTAATTCACGTCTCCTCTGTTCTAATTGTATTTTTACGAACATTACCCTGTCTAAATCATATTCCAACTCTACCTCTGACTCTTCAGGATCGAGGGAAAAATGGTTTGCCACATGTCTTAGGAGTTTGAATTTCCTAGCTTTGGCACGGAAAGTGATCCCACACTGCTCAGCCATATTCCCCACCTCTTCCATAGATAGTGTCTTTAAATTCTCCCAAGTTACTTCACCTTGGCTTGGGAGATACTGGCTTCAGTCGCAAACATGTTAGTATTCCAGCAACACAAACCACAAGAAAACCTGTATTGAAGTCTTTTTCTCTTTTTTTGATTGGGATCAACTTGATTTCCCACTTCCAATTTCTCCTTTGCCCATGGGTCCAATGTTGAACTAGAGCCCCCAAATTTCTGTTGCGACCAGGTGAGGAAGGAGGTCTCAGGCTCCCCTTTCGCTCCTTCTCTGGTTTAACCGCAACAGGGTTTATTCTTTTAACACACTGATTTTAACTTACCACCTCAGTGAGCACTTGCTCACTGTTCCTTGAATAGAATTACAAATGAACCAATCAGACAGATTTTTTTTGTTTACACAATAAAGATGTAAGTTTATTAACCTTATCACTCTAAACTGGTTGAAATTACTAAAATATGCCACGTATCCACACTTACATTCATACGAGAGGCACATACACACACACAAAATAGATGCAGAGGGGAGAAAAGAGTTGGGAGGTTGAAGTAACGTCCGTAATAAATGGAATTCAAATACTGAATTTCAATGTCCTTTGTTGAAGTTAAAGTCTTGAAGTCCTCACTGGGGCCACATGCACAATTCAGGCTTGCTTCTCTGGCTCCAGAAGGCCAAAGAGAGGCTTTATCCATCATCTTGTTGGTTGTCTGTAAAGTTCTGTAATCTTGAGGCTTAGTAGCTACCACCGAGGCTTTCCTGGGACTTTGCTGGAGAGATAGAGAAACAGAGAGAAAGGTGCTTTATTCTTGGAGTCCAGTTACTGTCTCTTCCTTTCTGAGGCACAATTTACAAAACTCAGTGTTACACCAGCATGTATGTCATGTGAGAACCTCTTTGTTTGAAAACAGAAGTTTCTGGAAGGTTGTTTGAAATTCAAAGTTCTTCAGACATACTTGGTAGAGGGGGGTGATTTGGCTCTTCCGAAGTCAAAAGGTGTCGATGCCTATTGATCACCACTATTGACAAAGCCATTCTCGTTAATTGAATCAAGGAGCACCCCCCCCCTTCCATTGTTCTGGCTAGACTGGGTAATTTACCTCTGTCTCCCAGCCAGCCTTCTCACATGCAAATTGTGTGTGCCCATCTTTAGATGTTCTGTTCTGCTTTTTAAAAAAAGCTATTTGTGATAATGTCCAGTAAAATGTTCTCAAAGTTTCATACGATGAGATTATTATTTTCCATTAGGCATGTGGGTTTTTCCGTCATGCCGTGATTATGGGTTGGAGAGTTTATAAGGTAGGAGATTTTAGGACGGAAAGGAGGGCCGTAAACTCAGAGGAGATAGAGCAAGAAGTGGTGAGATGGAGGTTGAAATCACCAAGGACGAGAAGTCGCTTTGGTGCAAAGGAAGGAAATCAGAGACGATATCTCAGTGAGAAACTTGGTGTGGTATTTGGGTGGACAGTAAAGAACAAGGATTTTACAAAAGAGATGTCAGGGTGGAACAAAATGAGATGCTGAAAGGAGGAGAAGTTGCCACAGGAATAGGGAAACATACCAAGGGTTACACCACCACCACGGTTTCAGCAGGGTCGATGGTAGAAAGTGTAGCCAGGCGGTGAAACTTCATTAAGGAGAAAGGTGTCATCACCCCTCAACCACATCTCCATTAAGGCTGTGATGTCAATGGGATTAAGGTCATGGATGGCGAGGCCTTTATTAGAAGTGATGTACATTCTGGAGGGAGATGTGGGGAGGGGAGGTGATGGCCAATCCACTGACAAGAGTCCAGAGGGTAACAACTGGGAGGGATGAGAGGGACAGGAAGGAGGTTGCAAGCAGGTGTGCAAGGCAGGAAATGCAGGGAGAGAGAAGAATGAGGCAATCGGGGTCACTGCTTCTTGGGAGGCAGTGACAAGTGCCTTGGCGGGCCCTTTGGAGAATGCCAAGAGAGGCACAGAGGGAAGCTGTATGATAATTTAAGAGGGAGTCGAGCCTGGGAGGGTGTCAGGACAGTAGGAATGATGAGTACTGAAGAATAGGGGTTTTTGAAGGTAGAGAACCCAAAGGTGGCGATAAGAAAGGATATGATGTCAGGTTGGTTGGCATCCTTCCATCTATGAAAGATTATGTCAGGAAGGATAAAGAAAAAAAAGAGTAAAAAGGGAGAGAAAGGGGAAAATTAAAGTGTTGTGCTTGGGGCCATAGCAACAGCCACAACGTGCACGTCACTGGGCACTCTAACTAAGCTACATAGATGTGGTTACATTCAGCGACAAATTGATGTCTAGATGCTGAGATGGGTGATAAGTGAGATATATAATGCAGAGCATTGAGGTGTGAATTCCAATAGTTTAAATGTTTCCAGAGGCAATATTGAAAGAGCTGTTCTGATGAAGGGTCACTGACCTGAAACGTTTACTCTGTTTCTCTCTCCACAGATGCTGCCAGACCTGCTGAGTATTTCCAGCACTTTTTTAGTTTTATTTCAGATTTCCGGCATCTGCAGTATTTTGCTTTTATTGAAAGAGCTGTGGCTGGCCACTGGACTTCCACATGGAGATAGGTCAGTCATTGGTGCCTGTGGGCTTGCTGGGAATCACTCTTAATGAATATCAAATCTGCAAAGGAGCAAAACGCCATTGTTACAAGTGTCAAAATGCTGGTAAGCCAAAGTAGCAATGAGAGGTCATTGTTCGAAACGCCGTCGTTTCAGTGGCTGGTTAAAAAGGCTCTTTGGAGTGATTTAACAGAAGAAACGAGTGTGGTTTCCCCCATCAGATTTTGGACATGGAATTGGTATTTTTTTTCTCCTGCTGAAATCCAGGAGTAATGCTGGGTCTTCCTGGTCAGTTCCAGGTCAGCCATCACAGCTGGTCAATGGACAACACAGTTAAAACACTTCACAGATACCTTCCGTAATCCTTAGCTTACTTTCTTCTTAAGTAGTTGGTAAGCTTTTTCAAGGCAATATAGTTGAAATTTAAAAGTGAAATTCCTCAATCGTTCATTTGCCAAATGCATTTTGTGGTGTGGCGTGGCTTTGAGACTTAGACAACATCCTGAGGTTAGACAGGTAGAGGGATATGAGGGTGGGGGTGGAAATCAGACAGTTTCCATTCCTGAACTCTTGTGACCCTTTCTGGAAAATAACTATGTATCGACGTGTTTTAATTCAGGGCAGCAATGGGATCAGCTGCGATTTGCCTCCTCCTCCCTCATGATAAATACCCTGCTCACACTCGTGTCTGGCCTCACTTATGTAGAATGGCTATTTGAGGGGCTTATGACTGCTATTTCTCATGGAGTCATATCTCAGCATGATTCAATGGCTTCTAAAAAGGGGACAATACAAAATCCAAAACATTTTTAAAATGTTTCTGTAATGTTTACACATTTATTTAAAGGAGGAGTTTGGCTAAATGGTCCAAAAAGTACTCCACTGAACTGTTAAAATCAGCATATTTATGTCAGATGATAATGATTGTGAATCAATAATAATATCTTAGACTACAATGTAATGGATCAGGAAAGTTTTCAAGTGTCATTCATAATCCTTCTAGTCAATCTTTTCAACTAATTGTGGTCAGTTTCATGAAGACATCTTACACATTTCAATAAAGCTGGATAGCAACAATGAATTATTAGGCTATCGTCATTTTTAAAAAATTCATTCATGGGTTGTGGGCATCACTGGCCAGGCCAGCATTTATTGCCCATCCTTAATTGCCCTTGAGAAGGTAGTGGTGAGCTGCCTTCTTGAACCACTGCAGTCCATGTGGGGTGGGTACACTCACAGTGCTGTTGGGAAGGGAGTTCCAGGATTTTGACCCAGCGACAGTGAAGGAACGGCGATATAGTTCCAAGTCAGGATGGTGTCTGACTTGGAGGGGAACTTGCAGGTGGTGGTGTTCCCATGCATTTGCTGCCCTTGTCCTTACAGTTGGTAGAGCTCAGGGGTTTGGAAGGTGATGTCTAAGGAGTCTTGGTGCATTGCTGCAGTTCATCTTGTAGATGGTACACACTGCTGCCACTGTGCGTCGGTGGTGGAGGGAGTGAATGTTTGTAGATGGGGTGCCAATCAAGCGGGCTGCTTTGTTCTGGATGGTGTCGAACTTCTTGAGTGTTGTTGGAGCTGCACCCATCCAGGCAAGTGGAGAGTATTCCATCACACTCCTGACTTGTGCCTTGTAGATGGTGGACAGGCTTTGGGGAGTCAGGAGGTGAGTTACTCACCACAGGATACCTATCCTCTGACCTGTTCTTGTAGCCACAGTATTTATATGGCTACTCCAGTTCAGTTTCTGGTCAATGGTAGCCCCTAGGATGTTGATAGTGGAGGTGGGGGGGGATTCAGCGATGGTAATGCCATTGAATGTCAAGGGGAGATGGTTAGATTCTCTCTTGTTGGAGATGGTCATTGCCTGGCACTTGTGTGGCGCGAATGTTACTTGCCACTTATCAGCCCAAGCCTGGATATTGTCCAAGTCTTGCTGCATTTCTACACGGACTGCTTCAGTATCTGAGGAATTGCAAATGGTGCTGAACATTGTGCAATCATCAGCGAACATCCCCACTTCTGACCTTATGATGGAGGGAAGGTCATTGATGAAGCAGCTGAAGATGGTTGAGCCTAGGACACTACCCTGAGGTACTCCTGCAGTGATGTCCTGGAGCTGAGATTATTGACCTGCAACAACCATAACCATCTTCCTTTGCGCTAGGTATGACTCCAACCAGTGGAGAGTTTTCCCCCCAATTCCCATTGACTCCAATTTTGCTTGGGCTCCTTGATGCCATAATCAGTCAAATGCTGCCTTGTGTCAAGGGCAGTCACTCTCACCTCACCTCTTGAGTTCAGCTCTTTTGTCCATGTTTGAACCAAGGCTGTAATGAGGTCAGGAGCTGAATGGCCCTGGCGGAACCCAAACTGAGCGTCACTGAGCAGGTTATTGCTAAGCAAGTGCCACCTGATGACACTGTTGATGACTTTCCATCACTTTACTGATGATTGAGAGTAGACTGATGGGGTGGTAATTGGCCGGATTGGACTTGTCCTGCTTTTTGTGTACAGGACATACCTGGGCAATTTTCCACATTGCCGGGTAGATGCCAGTGTTGTAGCTGTACTGGAACAGCTTGGCTAGGGGCGCAGCAAGTTCTGGAGCACAGGTCTTCAGTACTATTGCCGGAATATTGTCAGGGCCCATAGCCTTTGCAGTATCCAGTGCCTTCAGTCGTTTCTTGATATCACGCGGAGTGAATCGAATTGGTTGAGGTCTGGCATCTGTGATGCTGGGGACTTCAAGAGGAGGCCGAGATGGATCATTAACTCAGCACTTCTGGCTGAAGATTGTTGCAAATGCTTCACCCTTATCTTTCGCACTGATGTGCTGGGCTCCCCCATCATTGAGAGTGGGGATATTTGTGGAGCCACCTCCTCCAGTTAGTTGTTTAATTGTCCGCCACCATTCACGACTGGACGTAGTAGGACTGCAGAGCTTAGATCTGATCTGTTGGTTATGGGATCGCTTAACTCTGTCTATCGCAAGCTGCTTACGCAGTTTGGCATGCAGATGTGCTGTAGCTTCACTAGGTTGACATCTCATTTTGTGGGATGCCTGCTGCTGCTCCTGGCATGCTCTCCTGCACTCTTCATTGAACCAGGGTTGGTCTCCTGGCTTGATGGTAATGGTAGAGTGGGGGATATGCCGGGCCATGAGGTTACAGATTGTGGTTGAGTACAATTCTGCTGATGGCCCACAGCGCCTCATGGATGCCCAGTTTTGCATTGCTAGATCTGTTCGAAATCTATCCCATTTAGCACGGTGGTAGTGCCACACAACACGATGGAGGGTATCCTCAATGTGAAGGCGGAACTTCGTCTCCACAACGACTGTACGGTGGTCGCTCCTACCAATACTATCATGGACAGATGCATCTGCGGCAGGCAGATTGGTGAGGACGAGGTCAAGAATGTTTTCCCCTCTTGTTGGTTCCCTCACCACCTGTCGCATACCCAGTCTAGCAGATATGTCCTTTAGGACTCGGCCAGCTTGGTCAGTAGTGGTGCTATCAAGGCACTCTTGGTGATGGACATTGAAGTCCCCCACCCAGAGTACATTCTGTGCCCTTGCCACCCTCAGTGCTTCCTCCAAGTGCTGTTCAACATGGAGGAGTACTGACTCATCAGCTGAGAGGCGGCGGTAGGTGGTAATCAGCAGGAGGTTTCCTTGCCCATGTTTGACCTGATGCCATGAAACTTCGCGGGGTCCAGAGTCGATGTTGAGGACTCCCAGGGCAACTCCCTCCCTACTGTATATCACTTTGCCGCCACTTCTTCTGGGTCTGTCCTGCCGGTGGGACAGGACATACCCAGGGATGGTGATGGCAGAGTCATAACTCCATTGTGGTGCCTGCAGAATTAGTTTCCTTTTATAAATTATATTTAATGACTAATAGTTAAACTAGTTACTAGGAGTGCCAACTATTCATTTAGTTTTTTTAAAAAATGATCAGTTTTGATGTATGACACATGAATAAAGACAGCTCCATATGTTTGAGGTTCCTTGTAATGTCACCTTTATTCCTTATGACAACACTAGTGTTTTATAATTTATGTGTATCATGTGCTCTGATCACTCAGTACCTCTGCACAGCTCCGATGGATTCAGAGATGCCAACCCAGACTGATGGGATGAAAGTCTCTTTAGTTTTAAGGGCACTACATGAAATTAATTTGAGCAGACTTAGTCCTGTTCTGAGTAAAGGAGTCACAGCCCAAAACCACCCATTATGTGGCATTAATTGGCAATCTCACATAGGAAAATCTATAAAGACTATGTGTGGATGTTGCTCTTCTGAGTTAGGATATTGTATGGTATTTATGTGTAGTAAAGGGCTCTTTCTTCAGTGCTATATTTGACAGAGAGGACTTGATAACATTCAATGACAAGTCACAGCCCTCATTTCTTTTTTTTAAATTCAGAGGTTTGGCCATGCAGAATTTTTGTAATGGGGCCGGTAAAACCTTAGTGTTTGTAAAATATAAGAGATCGCTTAGATCTTCATTTTTAATCATGGAAATCATGCATAAATGTGCTTTATTTGCACATTTTCTCTTGTTTTTAATACTTTACTGACATTTTTATATTCTGCTCCAGCACACATGTTCTTAACCTGTCCTTTTGTGATCAAGACACCCCACCACAATTCCGACTTTTGTAATACTTGCAAGTACAATTATATTTGCACAAAATCCTACTGGACCTGCATCAGTGTTCAAAACGTGCAGCTCTGAAAATCCGACACAAATCCTATACAAGTACAAATCACTCAGCGACAACTTTAGGAAATTGTACTTTTCA
The DNA here is from genome assembly GCF_036365525.1 of Heterodontus francisci. Lineage (NCBI taxonomy): Eukaryota > Metazoa > Chordata > Chondrichthyes > Heterodontiformes > Heterodontidae > Heterodontus > Heterodontus francisci. The sequence goes on along the minus strand of NC_090388.1, from coordinate 22,286,487 downwards.
AACTGAATTCTCAGCCAGCTTTCATTTGAGCCATAAACATCAACTTTAGAACAAAAACAACCCCTTCTGGCGACAAAGTTAACCCCCCATAATATCCAGTTATCTATATATTGGCTGACCAAAGGGAAATAACTGCTATCAAGTGTCCTCTGGTGGTTAATTTTGGAATTGCAGGCCAGTTTTTAAACACAAGGTTTAAAGGTAGATGGCATTTGGAAGGATGAAGATGAAAAACTATTTCAAACCAAGATTACATGATAAAGTAGGATTCTGTGTTATTAATTATGCAACATGACTTTAATGAGACCTTCTGAATAGGACTGGTGAAATTAAATGCTATAGTGCATAATCTTTCCCATGAGCAGAGTAATTACTTCCCATTTTTAAAATACAAACTTTTGAAACTTGTTTGCAAAATATGTAAAATGGATTTGAAGCAATATAATTTATATGATTATGCCTGTCTGATACACAAAAGTAATTTTCTTTTGTGTGAAGATTGTGAAGATTCAATTATACCAAACATCAAACTGATCAAGATTGTATGCAACTTGGTATAAAACTGGGCTAAGAAAAGTTAAGTTGTACTGAATAAAACGTTAAACATTTAACTATAACTTGTGTGCATTAGAGAGTATTTACTAGACCGTTCTGTAAACTCTGCAGTTTCAAAGCTGCTTCCAGATTATCCCAGGTCTTCAGGCTCTACTAATAAAAAAAAGTTTGATTATTGGAAAAATATAAAAATTAACAATTTTATATCCTTCATGTTTGCATATAATTGTGGACATGAAATCGCCAAGCTAATCATTTTGTGTGTACATTGAAGCACTTTTCAACAGCATATCCATCAAATTTGACTCAATCATAGTGATTGCTCTATCTGGCTTACAAACAACTGGGAAATCAACAAAAAAAAAGTAAATTTGTTATCAAGCAGTGTTAGAATTTGAAAATGGATTAATAGCTATAATATAAATATCGTATCTAGATTTTGTGAAAATATATTTAGGGTTTGATGGCTTCCAATGAAATTCCTGTGTCAGGGATGGTCTTCAGTATCACCTTTGAGGGGGACCTTTTTAAATAGACAAAATCCATGACTATCAGAAAAAAGTAGCACTAGGCATCTGGTAAAGTGCAACAGAGAGCAGTAGAGTGGGGGAATATTTGCAGAACCATGTTTAAGCCCACCTGACAATTCTTATTGAACTCCCCCATCCTAGTTTATCAAATAAATGCTCTACTAATACAAGATTTGGTTCTGCCAATCTTAAAACTACAGAAACTTTAGCAGGGGGTGTGGCATAGCAGTTGTTACTGGACTAGTAATCGGAGACATGAGTTCAAAATCCCACCATGATCATCAACCATAACTCAGTTGGTTGCACTCTTGCCTCTAAGTCAGAAGGTGTGGGTTTGAATCCCACTGCAGAAACATAAGCACAAAATTTGGGCTGACACTCCCAGTGCAGTAGTGAAGAAGCATTGCACTGTCAGAGATGCCACCTTTTGGATGCGATGTTAAGCTTCTCCAGGGCAATTAGGGATTGGTAACAAATGCTGGGTGTGCCAGTGACACTCACATCCCACGCAAGAATAACATTAAAAGAAAACGGAGGCCCCATTTGCTATTTCAGATGGACATGAAAGATCTTGTAACACTATTTCAAAGAGCAGGGGAAGCTATCCCTAGTGTCTTGGCCAATATTTATCTCTCAATCTCAAAACAGATTATTTGATCATTATCACATTGCTGTGCGAGTTTGCTGTATACAAATTGGCTGCCACATTTTCTACATTACAACAGTGACTACATTTCAAGAATACTTCATTGGCTGTAAAGTTCTTTGGGATGTTCTGATGTCATGAAAGGTGCTAGATAAATGCAAGTCTTTCCTTTTCTTTCTTTCTTCATGGTAGCTGGGGAATTGAATTTGTTAATTAAATAAATCTAGAATAAATAATTGTTATAAAAATCCATCTGGTTCTTTGCTAGTCATTAGGACATGAATGTCCTTCAGGGAAGTGTTACGACCTGGTGAGAAAGAGGTCTATGGTTCCCTTTCAGCCTTCACCTGGTCTTACTGTAACAGGGTTTAATTTTAAACACTATGTTTTTAGCTCCCCCTTGGTGAATCCACATTCACCGCTTTCCAATTATAAGGCAAAGAAACCAGCACAAACAAGTTTTCTTAGGTTTAAAGAAAAGGTTGAACTTTATTAAACTTAAACTCTAATTCAGTTGACGCCTACGGATACACAACGTGCCACACATACAAATAGAGACAGAAAAGAGAATAAGAAGCATAAAAAGTTTGAGGCAATATCAGAAGAGTTTTTGTTAACAGTTCTTCGAGCTCACTGTAGAGTCCTTGATTGTGGGTAGATCTGGTTTTTCATTGGGGCCCAGTATTATTCTTAAACCTTGTTCGCTGTAGAATTTTCTCTCTTGGAGTTCATGTATCTTCAGTGGATTCAGAGGCTTGAAAGGGATGGGAGCAGACAGGAGAGATCTTCTCAGTCCAGGAGCAAACAATCTTTCTTTGTGTAAACTCTCTGGCCAGGTCAAAAAACCCTGGAGCAGCCAGTTAGTCATGTGATCAGCTGGTCTAATCAGTCCTGGATTGTATCACTTTAGCAGTCTCTGGAATGCTCCTCTTACACACAATACCTGGTGATCAAGATCCATTGTGGGTTGAATGTGTCAGGGAATGGTCCTTTGTCCTTCCAAGCCCTGTCTGTTAATATGCAAATACCTTTTCCAGCCATGGCTGATTTGTTTAACAAGTCATTTTCTCACTCCAACATTTTAAAATCAATGTTCATGATAAAATTAATGTACCTCATTCTTGGCAGGTGGGGGCCTAGCATGACAGAAGGAAATCATCTCTTTGTACCCAGTCTGGCCTATAAGTGACTTCAGATCGACTCTAAATTGCACTCTGAAATGGCCGAACAAGCCACTCACTTGTACAGGGATGGGCAATAAAGCCAGCCTTGCCAACAATGCCCACATCCCATGAATGAATGACTTCTCAATCTCAGTGTCTGTTGAAGGGATAATATGAAAAGGAAGTGTTGAATCCTCAGGAATCATGGGGTATATGGCCCATGTATGTGAAGATGATATGCATTTTGAATAGAAGAGCTTTGGTAGGAATGCAATTGCTGTTATTTATTTTATCATGTTTCAGAACACCAATTGACCAAGTATTAGGTTGGGTGAATGTAACTCCCTAGCATGGGGCCCTATCCCACAGTATGGGAATGAGATCCATGAACAAGCTTCAATGTTAGCATTTATGCAGACATTTGGAATGAAACATAATAAAAAGTATGGCTCCAACTGCTCTTATATTTTTGACAGAGATCTGGCTTGAGGGCTAGCAATTCTAAGCAAATGCTCTAACTCAGGAGCATAGGAAGTGCTAGACAAAAGAAGACCACAGTCTATCTAATTTGCCTTCAACCCTTCTGTTGTTGCATGATACAATGATAATGTAGTTGTTGACTAACCATTGCTATCAATATCAATTAGTACATAACTGACCCAGACGTGACACGAGGAAAATCCCAGTGGTGAAAGCTTTGGGAAGCATAGATCCAAAGCTACCCGTTTCTCCCAAGCATGTAATGTCCCAAATTACTCACATACTGCATCCCAAATTGTTATTTTTGAAATAAATCTAATTTCTATTCTCATGAATCAATACTAACTGCTTCCACCATCTCCCAAGGCAGTCTGTTCCACACATTGACCACTCGCTCAAAATTAGTTTTGAATTAACGCCTTCAAGTACAGGCCATGTCCTGGACAGGGTGCAATAACTTCTCATAACCTACATTATTTAGTCTAATTAAAATCCTAAAAACAGCAATTATATCAATCTCTTTTCCAGTGACAGCATGCCCAATTTACATAATTGCTCCTCATAACCTCCCTCATTCTGGTTGCTTTTTTCTGTATCTTTTCAGTACTTGCAGTGTCTTTTTTTCTGGGTGGCAACCAGAACTGCACACAATATTTTAAGTGTGCTCACACCACGATTTATAACGTGGCAAGGATTACCTCACTATTTCGGCTCAATTTTTGACCTGATTTTGACTTCTACTGCTAGATCTCTTCATATAGGCTTGCAGCCAAGGCACTTGGTTTCATGTTGCTATCAGATTTTGTTATAGAGCAAGCCATTCTCCTTCGGTCTATTCATCTGCACTGATCTGATTCCAACAGCAAGAAATGAATTTTCCCTGTCAAATGCCAAGTTGGCACCCGTGTGGAGAGTCAACAGCATCAATCGTGATATGGATTCAAAATCAAATTTAAAATTTCCTCCAATAATCAAATGGATATTAGGGAACCGAGAAAGACTGAGCAGCTTGTCAAGTACTCCCATTTGAAGAAGCTGAGCAAAATCTTTGGAACTATCAGCTATGTGGGGGGGGGGTGGATTTTTTTTAAAGCTTGTCTGTGAAGGCACACAAAAGGAGTGCATTAACTACTGAAAGAATCTAGCAGAATTTTTCCCACCAATTCAAAAAATAGCTGAACTGCTCTGTAACTTTCCATTATCTTACTGAGAAAAGTATACAGCTCACAGAAAGATATAGTCAGATTTAAAGGTGTTATAATGCACAAAATAGAGTCCCAATTCTTTGGCCAATACCAATCCAATGCATTCTTACAGCACTGTAGCCTTAAAGAAAAATTAATTTATTTAGATGTATGCTTTAAAATCAATTTTAACAAATACCTTAAGTATAAAACATAAAAATGCATACACAGAAAGTCCACATACAAAACAGCCACATCCTTTCCCTTTTCTTCTTGTTGCATAATACTGTTTGGACCACCAGTGTTTGTTCAAGACGGGGTTCTTAAGTTAGATGTAAACGTGTTCATCTTAAAATTTAAAAAACCCATTAGCTCTGGATTCTCCGAAGTATAATCTGATTAAATGATTTGACCTCCAGTCATTGAGCAGGCAATGCAAACGTTTGCTTTATAATGAGCAATACTGCTCTCAGCAAATGTCTTCAATTCTTCTTAAAGATTTCCAGTTAATTTAAAGAGCATTTTTCAAGTTTCCTTTCCCTGATCATCATCTTCAATCTTTTTGATTTCACTCTTTAAGTAGTTGATGGCTTCACGACTTGCTTTCAATCTTTCTTTAAACTCTGCAATTTCAAAGCTGGTCTTCTTCTTGGCAGCTTCTAGCTTTTCCCTGGTTTTCACCTCAAGCTCTGCAACTAGAAAAAATAAGATTTATCTGAATAAGCATAAATTCTCCAAAATGATCAAATATAGATATTTTACATGCTTCACTTTTGTAAAGAATTGCTGACAGTTATTTTAATAATTGCATAGTTCCTCAGGGTAGTGTCCTTGGCCCAACCATCTTCAGCTGCTTTATCAATGACCTTCCTTCAATCATAAGGTCAGAGCTGGGGATGTTCGCTGATGATTGCACAATGTTCAGCACCATTCATGACTCCTCAGATACTGAAGCAGTCTGTGTAGAAATGCAGCAAGACCCGGACAATATCCAGGCTTGGGGTTATAAGTGGCAAGTACTATCGTGACACAAAAGTGCCAGGCAATGACTATCTCAAACAAGAGAGACTCTAGCCATCTCTCCTTGACATTCAATGGCATTACGATTGCTAAATCCCCAACTATCAACATCCTGGGGGGTTACCATTGACCAGAAACTGGAGTAGCCATATAAATACTGTGGCTACAAGAGCAGGTCAGAGGCTAGGAATCCTGCAGTGAATAACTCACCTCCTGACTCCCCAAAGCCTGTCCACCATCTACAAGGCACAAGTCAGGAGTGTGATGGCATACTCTTCACTTGCCTGGATGGGTGCAGCTCCGACAACACTCAAGAAGCTCGACACCATCCAGGACAAAGCAGCCCGTTTGATTGGCACCCCATCCACAAACATTCACTCCCTCCACCACTGACGCAAAGTGGCAGCAGTGTGTACCATCCACAAGATGCACTGCAGCAACGCACCAAGGCTCCTTCGACTGCACCTTCCAAACCCGCAATCTCTACCAACTAGAAGGACAAGGGCAGCAGATGCATGGGAACACCACCACCTGCAAGTTCCCCTCCACGCCACACACCATCCTGATTTGGAACTATATTGCCATTCCTTCACTGTCGCTGGGTCAAAATCCTGGAACTCCCTTCCTAACAGCACTGTGGGTGTACCTACCCCACATGGACTGCAGCGGTTCAAGCCGACGGCTCACCATCACCTTCTGAAGGGCAATTAGGGATGGGCAATAAAGGCTGGCCCAGCCAGTGACACCCACATCCCATGAACGAATTTTTAAAAACTGCCAGGGTAACTGTTTGTGTACTTTAAAACCTCCTTTTTCAACAACTTAGAATTTTTGGGTGAATTATACATTGAAAATTAATTGCCTCTGGACTTGGACTCATTTATGAACAACAAAGGGATTTTTAAATTAAATCATTCAGTTTCAAATCAAGAAGTGCCAACAGCTGAAAATAGATGACTAATAGATTTCACACAGATACTGTGAAGCATACAACAGCTTTTAAAAATTCTCAAAATATATATCTTTCTCGGGGAAGCAGGGTTAAGACACATTGTTGGCCCAGATTAGCAACAGTTTTACTCTCCAGCTGGCCTGTGCTATACCCAGCTAGAGAGAGCTTGGCATCAACACTAGTTAAACAAAATGGATAAATATTCCATTCACAGCACCGATTATGCTTACGCTGAGGAACTTTAAAAAAACAACTTACAAAAAAAAAGGGCAGGAAGGGAGAATAAGAGATGAAGAAAATATACACTTTATGTAATGAACTACCACAGATTATGATAATACGTATAATAGAATCATTGGCTGTTGAGCTCTTCACTGCAGCTAATGAATGTCCCATTTGAGGTGAAACCATTACTGGCCCAGATTCAATCTCTCATGTGCTGAGTTAGCTGATCTAACTGGGGTGAAAATAGCAGTAGTACAAGTGGCCTCAGTAACTGAGCTAGGGAATGGAAAAATCTGTCAGGGTTCCCACTTCTGTCGCCTATCCCAGTATGTGGACTTTAGTTGAGGACAGGATTGAGCTTGGCTATGGTGTAACTTGCACAGTTAAGTAACCTACTGGACACATTGTCTAGGTTCATACTTGAAGGACTAAGTTGGTGAGAGACTAGCGAGTGGCCACAACCAGTGGAAACCAATATCCCAGTAAGATTTGGGTTCTGCACAAGATGAGTGCTTTTCATAATCTCAGAACATCCCAAAGTGCTTCACAGCCAATGAATTACTTTTGCAATGCAGTCATTATTGTTGTGTAGACAACCACAGCAGCCAATTTTTTCACAGCAAGGTGTTACAAACCAAGAGCTGGAAGGTGGGTTTAGGGTGAATAGCTCTTTATTGGACACAATGGACCAAATGGCCTCCTCCTGTGCCATAAATCTTTCTATGTTTCTATGTAATTTGGGCTGAATATTGGTCAGAACGCGTAGACAACTTGTTGCTCTTCTTCAGATAATATATTAGGAACTTTTACACCCATCTGAACAAACACACAGCGCTTTAATCCAATGTTTCATACAAAAGCCGGCACCTCCGACAGTGCAGCACTCCCTGTACTGCACTGAAGTATCAGCCCAGATAATGCGTTCATGATCTGGAAAGGAATTTGATTACTCAACTTTTAATGTTGAATTCATGCTGTGGGGTGCTTTTGCACTGCTAGCCCATAAAATGTAAAGGTGAGTGGTAAGAAGTGGCCCTTTCTGTATTAAACTGGTCACACTACTTGTTTGTCTCCTTTACGATAACTTGGAGATGTTCATCTGAGTCACAGCTACTGCACAATGCCAATTATTTATGGCAATTTGATGCAGACTGATCTGTCTGCAAAGAGAACTTTGAACTTGCAATACTTGATATTGGGGCAGTGCATTACAACTGTGACACTTCAAAAAAGTACATAATTTGCTCTGAAGCACTTTGGAATGTCTAGAGGTTGTGAAAGGCCCTATATAAATGCAAGTCTTTCTTGCAGATTGACTTTACACTTGAAACATTGTAATTAGGATCACTTTTTAGAATTACATAATTGTACTTTTCATGTAATTTAACTATACCAATGTAATAACAGGATCTTACACTCAGTTTCATGTTTGTAGGCTCCAAGTGTCAATTGTCGAGATGTTGTCAACAGCTGTTGCATCATTGCGGTGGGATCTTGGAAAATCTAGATCCAAAAACAGAAGTAATAAATTGACCAAATTTTAAGTCAGTTTATATAGATTTCCCTGCAATTTTATAACGTCACAATAATAGATTTTTTGTCATTTTAAAAATAATTTTTTTGTGAAAGATTTTGTTCTATTCTGAGTTCTTCTTTCTTTCTTTTGGGCCTCCTTATCTCGAGAGACAATGGATACGCGCCTGGAGGTGGTCAGTGGTTTGTGAAGCAGCGCCTGGAGTGGCTATAAAGGCCAATTTTGGAGTGACAGGCTCTTCCACAGGTGCTGCAGTTATGCTACTTTAATAGCATAAACGTTTTCAAACTGGAGCTCGAGGTTTTCCAACTTCTGTTTTCTGCCTAAATTAAAACATGGGTCCCCAGGAATGTGCAATATTTACAGGGGACTCTCACCCTCACAAAAAAGTTTGAAAACTACCATTGTAGTCCTTTAATTTGAATAAATTGAAATTTTACTGAAATAGTGTAGAAACTTTATATTCACAGTGACCCTACAAAAGCTGCTTCTTGTGCTTACCATTTCATCATAAAATTCAGAAACCACCGTCTTCTTGCCCAGCATTACATTACTATCAGACTGAAACAGCTTCAGCAAGTGATAGAGTGTTACCTGTTCAACAGAAAGAGCATAGCAAGTTATTTAAATACAGAACATTTCAACAATGTGGTACAAAAATCAACAAAATAAGATATGACCGAGGAGTTAACGCACAGAGTAAAACTGTTCAAGGGTGTATGGTTGTACATCAATGAACTGATTTTACGGTAGGACAGACAGACCCTCCTTGGTTGTTGTAGACCACATTCGGGAATTTAAAACTATCAGAGCACTGGGTTAAACAGATGTGCTTGAGAACTATCACCTCATATGGAACAATTAAACATTGGGGAAGAATTTCAATGGCTATTATCCTGCATTCCTACTGCAACTTTTGATTGTTTTGTGTGGTATCGGCTGAAGCTACTCCGAACAATCGGGAAAATATCCCACTACCTTTAAAAGACAGATAAAACACAATTTGAGAGAGGAATAGATTGAAGTTTCACTCAACCTCCCCCCGGCTCCCAATCTCACAACAGTCATCACCCTGTAGGAAGGTGCCTGGCCTCCACTCTGCCCCTTGCCACTAGTAAGGAAAGAGAATCAAAAGAAGAGCTTCTTACCGGCCTTTCATTTGGATCTATGAAGAAAATTTTGATTATGATTTCAAATTCACCCCATCCAGTTTCTGTGATTTCATATGGTGGCTTGGTAACAACTGCAGAGAGGGGAAAAAAAGGTAAATTAACTTTTTAAAATACATTTTATAGAAACCCACTCCATTGAAATTTTGTACAGCTCTTTTCTGAAACTTATTCTGGAGACGTAGATGACACTAGCAAGGCTATATTTAATGCCCATTCCAGTGCCTGAGGGCATTAAAGGTCAGCCACAATGTGTGGGACTGAAGTCACATGTTGGCCAAATCCCTACCTTGAAGGGCATTAGTGAACCTGTTGAATGTTTATGATAAATATACCTGATGCTAGCCTACAAATAAAGAACAAAGAACAGTACAGCACAGGAACAGACCATTCGGCCTTCCAAGCCTGCGCCGATCTTGATGCCTGTTGAAACTAAAACCTTCTGCACTTCCGGGCACCGTATCCCTCTATTCCCATCCTATTCATGTATTTGTCAAGATGCCTCTTAAACATCGCTATCATACCTGCTTCCACCAACTCCCCTGGCAGCAAGTTCCAGGCACTTACCACCCTATGTGTAAAGAACTTGCCTCGCACATCCCCTCTAAACTTTGCCCCTCGCACCTTAAACCTATGTCCCCTAGTAACTGACTCTTCCACCCTGGGATAAAGCTTCTGACTATCCACTCTGTCCATGCCACTCATAACTTTGTAAACCTCTATCATGTCGCCCCTCCACCACCGTTGTTCCAGTAAAAACAATCAGAGTTTATCCAACCTCTCCTCATAGCTAATGCCCCCCAGACCAGGTAACATCTTTTGTACCCTCTCCAAAGCCTCCATGTCCTTCTGGTAGTGTGGCGACCAGAATTGCATGCAATATTCTAAGTGTGGCCTAACTAAGGTTCTGTACAGCTGCAGCATGACTTGCCAACTTTTATACTCTATGCCCCGACCGATGAAGGCAAGCATGCCGTATGCCTTCTTGACTACCTTATCCACCTGCGTTGCCACTTTCAGTGACCTGTGGACCTTAATGCCCAGATCTTTCTGCCTGTCAATATGATCAGATTTGCTGAATTCAATTTCCTATCCTGGTGGAATCAGCACTCACGACCTCTCGGTAGCTAGTCCAATATCATAACCACCAAACCCCCCATACAGAGGTGCACTGAACTAGTCAGAAATGATCTTCCTGATATTTCCTTTTGTATTTAAATTGTAAGGTGTCAGCCAAGATTTTCCATTAAATGAGAAGGAATTCAGTTATCCTGAAAACATAGCCAAGTGCTGATGGGCACCAAATTTGTAATTTGGCTGTTATTTTGATAGTTTATTAGAAACCATGCACAACCATGAAAGACATAAAAATTGCTCAAAAGTTAGTATAGAATCCCTTTACAGAATTTTTTTGATTTGAGACTTTTGCATTATTGAAGTTTTTTGAAACCACTGGCTTAGAATCATTTGTGTAGATCAGAATAACCATAGATATAGCATGCTCATTGTCTGAGTTTATGTTCACGACAGAACTTGACCTGTTGATACTAACAATGTAACACGGGAATCCTGATTAGTCCAGAATATCTCTCAGATTATAGTAACCGCAATTCTAGATTACAAAACAATTATTAATGTGCTCAATTATCTTCCAATATCCAGTTCTGGCAAAGGATTTGCAACAGAAATATTAACTGTCTTTTCAGATGCTGAAGCTGTAATTTGTTTTTATTTTTACAATTCTAGTAAATATGTTTCAGTAAGATTTTCTTTAAATGTCTTTTTAAAAAAAACTTGCCTCTCAGAGGGTTCCCATAGCTTTCATGCAGCTTGAACTGAATTTTCTTCACATATGCAGACATGTCCTGCAACAAAAATAAATATTTGATACTCATCATGCTGGTATCTTAAAGTTAAGAAAAAAATTAAAGCAATGTTAAAATGGATATTACAGACACTCTGATTATAGAGTGGGGCTTGAACCCATAATCTGACTCAGATGTGAGAGTGCCACCACTGAGCAAAAGGCTAACACAACGAATTGGCATCAAACCAATGACTTCCCTGATCCATAAAGCTCAACGGCTCACTGTCTTAACCAGTGAGAGCTTGGAAGCCTGGACTATGATTATTAAACTGAGACACTCATTTTAGACAACATAGCCACTTACTGAAGCTCAGAGCTTTTTGATGCTGTGTTATTTTAACATCCTTATTTTATGGCAACATAAAATATGGGTATATGAGATGAATTTTACTATTTGCGTGTTCATAGGTAACTCAGCTACTCACTCCTAACTAGAAGAATGAAATGTACACAGCAGATACTTCAATATTCATCGAGAAATATGTGCAATGCAAGGTTCCTCTTAACTCTTAGGGTGCTAATCAAAGTTTTCTTTGTATTTTAGGGAAATAGAAATTTTGAAAACAAGGAGCAGTCATGATTTAATTTTTCTGGTGAGGGTTGTGCCAGGCTTTAGAGTTCCGAAGAAGGGTCACTGACCCGAAACGTTAACTCTGCTTCTCTTTCCACAGATGCTGCCAGACCTGCTGAGTGAATCCAGCATTTCTTGTTTTTGTTTTAGTCACAAACTTGAAGCAGAGCAAAATCAATCATCTTAAAACAATGTTAAATCAAAAGCTTTAATAAATGGGCGGCACAGTGGCTAGCACCGCAGCCTCATAGCTCCAGGGACCCGGGTTCAATTCTGGGTACTGCCTGTGCGGAGTTTGCAAGTTCTCCCTGTGACTGCATGGGTTTTTGCCGGGTGCTCCGGTTTCCTCCCACAGCCAAAGACTTGCAGGTTGATAGGTAAACTGGCCATTATAAATTGCCCCTAGTGTAGGTAGGTGGTAGGGAATATGGGATTACTGTAGGGTTAGTATAAATGGGTGGTTGTTGGTCGGCACAGACTCGGTGGACCGAAGGGCCTGTTTCAGTGCTGTATCTCTAAATAAAATAAAAAAAAGTCATCTTGTTTATGTTACAGTGTACAAGTAATGATATGTTCTACATTCCTCCTTCTAATGGGTTGAAAAAAAGGCATGATACTATGATTTATAGACTATGCTTTGCCTTACAATGTGTTCCATACACAGCTACAGTTACTGTATTTCTAGTGTACATACTAAGGATTAAATAAAAGCAGAACGCACTTCATTCCTGTAAGGTTTTACATACACCGTCCACTGATGGGTGTGTCCATCCTCCTCTCGTTTCTTTCCAAAATAACGCGCAACATTTCCAAAGACTATCGGTTTAACTATCGTGACACCCTGTAGATGTAAGAATATTAAGAAAATATGTTTTAGTCTCTGAATGTTCCCTGAACTTTAGGAAATGTTGAGCTCTTAAAAAACTTGCAGTAAAGAAAGCAGGAAACCAGAAATTATACATTTCAGTATCAAGTTGCAGCAAACAATGCAAAAGTAATAAATTAAAAGCAACCACCCCTCAATCACCAAAGCAGCTTTTCTTGTTGAGAGTCAATCAGTTGTAACTTACTCAAGAATAATGTCCAGCAGGGAGTAATTGCAATATAGTGATCAAAATCAAGAGTTAGTTAACCACAGAAGCAAAGCTTCAGCTGTTTACAACACTCCCCTGAATTCCAAGAATTAAATATTCAGAGATTGGCAGATTTTTGGGTACTAAGAGAATTAAGGGATATGGGGATACTGCAGGAAGGTGGAGTTGAGGTAGATTATCAGCCATGATTTGTTGAATGGTGGAGCAGGCTTGAAGGGCCAAATGGCCTACTCCAGCTCCTATTTCTGATCTTATGTAAATCACTCAGGAGTGTATATATTGTCTTGTACGCATTGGTTTATTTTATGCCCTAAATTTATACACACAGTTTTATGTTGGCCTCGACTCGTATGTGAGGACTGGACAGTGGGACAGCATACTGGAAGGCACTTATGGAACTATAACCCAAGCAACAGTCAGTGCTTTCAGGCCATATTAGACATGCCACCTACCTGTTCATGATCTTCACTCAACACAATGCAAGCTTATCAGATCTAGTGATTAGGATATGGCACTCCCACTGGAGAGTGGCCCGGATTAATTTCCAGGTCAGGGAATGAGGCTTTCCTGGTACAGACGCGATGGGCCGAATAACTTCCTTCTGTGCCATAAATTTCAATTATTATCTTGGCCCAGCATCAAAAAAAAAAGAGACCAACTCTTATATAAAAAAAAAAATCTTATTTACCTTAGAGAAAAACTGGCAGATACCTGGGAGCACAATGGCTGCCCGATTTTCAGAAAGGCTGCATTTGCTAACACAACCACTAGGTGGCACAGTACTGGCACATGAGCAAATGTAGCCACACCAACTGAAACGTCACTGTCTGAGATGTCTCAGGCAGCTGCCAGTAATAAAGATGGCGCAATTCAATTTGACACAAAAAAAATTAAACCCAACTCCCCCCACCCCCCCCAATGAATGCAATCGCCAACTCCATCCCACCCCAAACAGTACGCTGCTCCTTCCCGCTATCGCTGTTTCTCTTCGCCAATCCCTCCAGCTCCGCCTGCTTGCTGCTCACTTCCAGCCTCGCCACTTCAGCCATTTTCTCTACAACACACCGCCTGAAGAAGCGGTGGGAAGTGAGCAGCTGGGGGTGCGGGGGAGGAAGAAATCGAGCGGCTGAGGGGTGGAGAAGCAGCGAGGCTGGGACAGCGCGGTCAAGTGGGTGGAAAGCAGTGAGCGCGGCCATTGAGGGGTGAGGACATCATTATGTCCGACGTCGTAGAGAGATACAGCACTGAAACAGGCCCTTCAGCCCAAAGTGTCCGCGCCGACCATCAACCGCCCATTTATACTAATCCTACATTAATCCCATTTTTCCCTCTCACATCCCCACCTTCCCTCAATTCTCCTACCACCTACCTACACTAGGAGCAATTCTTACAATGGCCAATTTACCTATCAACCCGCAAGTCTTTGGCATGTGGGAGGAAACCCACGCGGTCACAGGGAGAACTTGCAAACTCCGCACAGGCAGTACCCAGCACCGAACCCGGTTCGCTGGAGCTGTGAGGCTGCGGTGCTAACCACTGCGCCGCCATTGCATGGTGACGTCAGCGCGCGCATGCGCACATTCATACTGGCAAGCTGGCAAATGTACAGATGCACTGACGGCATCCGTGATCGCACCGTGCATGCCCTCCATTGTTAGGAGACACTCCGTTGCAGAAAATGGTACATGGCACAGGGCCGTAAAGGAATTTGATAAATAGAGAAGAAATCTGAAATATCACAATACTTAACAAATTACACAACAGGCTCATTTCCAAATTTCCAAACATTTTTCCCTTCCATATGCTACTAGCATGTTTGAGAAATGCATAATTGATTCCATGCCATACCAAATTTAGCAAGAGATTATGTGTTACCAACAAGGTGCAAAAGGGGTTGGCCCAAGAAATGACAATGGCGAAGTTGTGACTAAAGTTAGAGAAATTGCTAAAGCACTTAACAGTTAACAATGTTTACAAAGGAACTTGGAAAAATGACAAAGTTGGAAGTACAGTTTAAAGGTCCCTTTAAATTATCATGGGAAATGCAGAAATGGCAGAGACATTGAACGCATAGCTTGTGTCTGTCTTCACAGAAGACGACACAGTTACGTACCAGAAATAGAGGGTAACTTAAAGGCTAAAAAGAGTGAAGAAATTAAGGTAACTAATATCAGTAGAGAAAAAGTATTGGAGAAGCTCGAGGGACTAAAATCTTACAAATCCCCAGGACCTGATGGTCTACACCTAGGGTTCAAAAAGAGATAGCTGCAGAGATAGTGATGCGCTCGTTATGCCTTTCCAAAATCCCCTAGATTCTGGAATAGTCCCAGCAGATTGGAAGTTAGCAAATGTAACACTGCTATTCAAGAAAAGAGGGAGAGAGAAAATAGGGAACTACAGGCCAGTTAGCTTGACATGAGTCGTGAAGAAAGTGCTGGAATCTATTGTTAAGGAAGTCTTAACAGTTGGGTTGGCATCCTTTCATCTATGCAGCAAAAAATCCATTTAGATGGGGTATTTTCTCTTGGTGCACCTTTGCTGATGGCTATGAAGGCCAATCCTTGAGAGGCAGGTTCTGCTCCAAGTGCTGCAAGTGAAGCTGCCAAGTGATGCTGTGAGCTGTTGTTTTTGACATTGGCACCTATTGTCAAGCTGCTGTAGCAATTGGTCATCGTGGTACTGCACACTAGTCCACAGGATGTGGCGCCATTTTCCTCTTTCATCAGCAAGTGACTCCCAAGTGCGATAGTCGACATTTAGGGCCTTCATGTCACGCTTGCAAGCATCCTTGAAGCCGCACTTTGGGCACCCTACTGGTCGTCTGGCCCCAGCTACCTCACATACAGAAGGTCCTTGGGTATGTGACCATCTTCTATCCTGTGGACGTGTCCGATCCACCAAAGCCGCCTCGGTTTGATTAGTGCCAATATACTTGGGAGCTCTGCCTGACAGGACTGCCACATTCGTGATTTTGTCCTGCCAGGATATACCCATAATGTGCCGCAGATAGCGAAGATGGAAATTATTAAGCTTCTTTTCCTGGTAGCTGTAAGTTGTCAATGTTTCACAGCCATACAGCAAGGTGCTGAGAACACAGGCCTTTTAAACCATGAGCTTGGTCCTCAGGGTCAGCTTGGTGTCATTCCATGCACGTTTCGCAAGTCGGCCAAAGGTGGTAGCTGCTTTCCTTATGTGTGTATCGAGCTCTGCATCAAGGGACAGATTGTCTGTCATTGTGGACCCAAGGTAGCAGAATTTTCTAACCACTTCCAGTGGAGTGTTATTTAGTGTGATCAGGGGTGGAGATGCAACACCTTGTTCCTTGATCACTGTTTTTGTGACTCTTATAGTCAAGGAGAACAAGTTACAGGCACTGGAGAGGCAGTCCATGAGTCTTATTAGTGAGTTTCTATGTGAGTTACTAGCACAGCAACATCAGTGTAGAGGAGTTCTCTGATCAGGACGTGCTGTGTTTTTGTCTTTTATTTCAGCTTTGGTAGTTTGTAGAGCTTGCCCATTGACCTAGTGTGCAAGTAGACTCCTTCCATATCTGCAAGGAAGGCAAAGTCAGGAGCGTGGAGATGATGATACCAAACAGAATGGGGGCTAGGATACAACCCCGTTTCACTCCATTCTTCATTTGAAAGTATTGGAAGTGGAGCCATCAAACTGTACAGTGCAGTCCATGTTGTCATGGAAGGAGCGGATAAGACTGAGGAGCTTCGGTGGGCAGCCAATTCTTAGAACATAGAACATAACAGCGCAGTACAGGCCCTTCGGCCCTCGATGTTGTGCCGACCTGTGAAACCATCTGACCTCCACTATTCCATTTTCATCCATATGTCTATCCAATGACCACTTAAATGCCCTTAAAGTTGGCGAGTCTACTACTGTTGCAGGCAGGACGTTCCACGCCCCTACTACTCTCTGAGTAAAGAAACTACCTCCGACATCTGTCCTATATCTATCACCCCTCAACTTAAAGCTATGTCCCCTCGTGTTTGCCATCACCATCCGAGGAAAAAGACTCTCACTATCCACCCTATCTAACCCTCTGATTATCTTATATCTCTCTATTAAGTCACCTCTCCTCCTCCTTCTCTCTAACGAAAACCTCAAGTCCCTCAGCCGTTCCTCGTAAGACCTTCCCTCCATACCAGGCAACATCCTAGTAAATCTCCTCTGCACCCTTTCCAAAGCTTCCACATCTTTCCTATAATGCGGTGACCAGAACTGCACGCAATACTCCAGGTGCAGCCGCACCAGAGTTTTGTACAGCTGCAGCATGACCTCGTGGCTCCGAAACTCGATCTTGTTTTCCAAAATCTTGTACAGCCCTGCTCTGCTGACGGTGTCAAATGACTTAGTGAAATTTACAAAAGTAAAGTAAAGGGGTATACTCTGTTCCCTACACTTCTCTTGTAGCTGGTGTATGGAGAAGATCATATCCACAGAAGATCTGCTGGCATGGAAACCGCACTGCATTTCCGGGTACACTCGGTCTCTCAGAAAATGGAGGGGGTTTTTTTTTTAAGTATGACCCTAGCAAAGGCCTTCCCTGTGACGCTGAGGAATGAAATGCCCTGTAGTTGCAGTCTCCTGTTGCCTTTGTTTTTGTGAAACAGAGCCTACAGAGAAGGAGGTCATAAAAGGTGTGGCAATAGATGGGACTTTCCGTGCTTGAGTAGTTGGCTGAGATTCCGCCCTTGCTGGGTGCCCTTCTGTTCGCTTTGCTGTCTATGGTGTCTCGAGCTCCAGTGATGAGGGTTTTTCATCTAACTCATCCATGACAGGACGTTGGGGTAGAGCATTGAGTGCAGACTGGGAGATGTCCGACGCTTAGGAATACAGCTCACAATAGTGTTCAGCCCAGCAGGACATCTGTTCACTTCTGTCTGCGAGTACTTCACCATCTGCCAACTTCAGGGAAGCAACTTTGGTGATGGTAGGACCAAGTGCCCTCTTGATTCCTTCGTACATAGCTTGTAGGTTTCCTCTGACACATGCAGTGCACTTAGAAAATCATAGTATGATCAAAGTCAACATGGTTTTACAAAAGGGAAATCGTGTTTGACAAATTTATTAGCTTTTTTTGAGAATGTAACTAGTAGGGCAGATAAAGGGAAACCAGTGGATGTAGTATACTTTAATTTCCAAAAGGCATTCGATAAGGCACTGCATAAAAGGTTAATACACAAGATCAAGGCTCATGGAGTTGGGGATAATGTAGTAGAATGGATAGAGGATTGGTTAACAGACAGGAAGAAAAGAGTAGGGATAAATGGGGCATTTTCAAGTTGGCAGGCCGTGACAAGTGGAATGCCATAAGGATCAGTGCTGGGGCCGTAGCTATTTACAATCTATATAAATGACTTAGATAGGAGACAGAGAATAATGTATCTAAGTTTGCTGACAATACAAAGCTAGGTGGGAATGTAAGCTGTAAGGAGGCTACCAAGAGGCTGCAAAGAGATATAGACAGGTTAAGTGAGTGGGCAACAAGGTGGCAGATGGGGTATAATCTGGGGAAGTGTGAGGTTATTCACTTTGGTCGTAAGAATAGAAAAGCAAAATATTTCTTAAAAGACGTGAAACTTCGAAATATTGATGATGTTCAGAGACTTGGGTGTGCTCGTACAAGGAACCCAGAAGGTTGGCATGCAGGTACAGCAAGCAATTAGGAAGACAAATAGCATGTTGGCCCTTATTGCAAGTGGACTGGAGTACAAGAATAAAGTTGTCTTGCTACAATTGTACACAGCTTTGGTAAGACTACATCTGGAATACTGTGTACAGTTTTGTTCTCCATATGTAAGGAAGGATATACTTGCCTTGGAGTCAGTACAGTGAAGGTTCACTGGATTGGTCCCTGGGATGAGAGGGTTGTCCTATGATGAGATGCTGAGCAATTTGGGCCTATATTCTCTGGAGTTTAGAAGAATTAGGTGATTTATTGAAACATACAAAATTCTGAAGGGGCTTGACAGGGTGGACACTGAGAGGTTGATTCCCCTGGCTGGGGAATCTAGGACATTGGGGCAGAGTCTCAGGATAAGGGGTCGATCATTTAGGACTGAGATGAAAAATTTCTTCACTCAAAGGCTTGTGAATCTTTCGAATTCTCTACCACAGAGGGTGTGGATGCTCTATTGTTGAATACATTTAAGGCTGAGAAAGGAACATTTTTGGTCTCTCAGGGAATCAAGGGATACGGCGAGTAGGCAGGAAAGTGGAGTTGAAGCCGAAGATCAGCCATGATCATATGAATGGTGGAGCAGGCTCGATGGGCTGTATGGTCTACTCCTGCTCCTATTTCTTATGTTTTTATGTAAAAATGGACTGAAAAGGAATCAAATCACAAGAAACAACATAATTGGAGAGGTTGTAACTCAAGGTAGATTAGGCTCCTGGTTCTGACATTTTTCATTCCAGGTTCCTGAACTAATTGATTCAAATGACTGAATACTCTAGGGCAGGGCAGTCTCAACCAGGGGTCCACAGTCTCTGAGGTGTCAGTGAGAAGGTTTCAAGGGGTCTGCCAAAAATAACAAGAGAATGTGTAGAATATGAGCCTTGCATAATCAGCCTACACCTCTCTAATTAAATTTTAAACCTGTGCTTGAGCACCACGACCATTTGATTCAGCCATCGGCCAGTAACTGGGCTTCACCATTCATGCAGGCACAAGAAAGTCTGCAGCTGCAACACATCATTACACGCCTCACTTGATCTGGTGCCCAGCATCAGCAACAAGTTTCACATTAAGCAAAACAAAAATATTTATGTTTAATTGTATAACAATTTTTGTACAGGTAATATACTCGCGTTGTGTTACAGGGAATCTGTGCAAGTTTTATAACGCAGGAGGGATGCCTCAGAAGGAAAAAGGTTGAGAACCCCTGCTCTAGGGGATATTTTTCCAAAGTTCACTGGGCACAAAGCAAATCAAAAGGGCTGGAAGAAAGCAAAAAGGCGAGGATGAGCCATCAAATTATAGACCTCTAAACCTTACTTAAAACTGTTGAGAAAATGCTTTAAAGTATTATGAAGGATGGTATACAAGAGCATCTTGAGGGGCATGTTTTTAGGAGTAGGAAGTCAGGCTTGACTAAATTATTGCAATTCCTTGAGATGACGACATACCTAGGAGATAGGGAAGAGGCAGTGGATGTTATCTACCTAGATTTTAGGAAGGCATTTGACATTATTTGCATAATAGACCAATAAATTAGTCGAGCATGTACTCCCACTCCTAAAACCATTCTGACTACACCAGGTCAAAGTCCATGAGATAGATGGGTACATATTAAAATGGATTGCCAAATGGTTGGTAGACAGACAACATGCAATAAATAAATCATGGGCAGATATCTGACTGGCAGCCAGTTATCAATGAAGTGCCTCAGAGTTCATTGCTGGGGGTCAGTTGTTTATAATTTTTATAAATAACTTAGAGGAAGGAATTATAACAAGCATAGGAAATAGGAGCAGCAGTAGGCCATATGGCCCCTTGAGCTGCGCCGTCATTTAATAAGATAACGGCTGATCCTCAACCTCAACTCCACTTTCCCGCCCAACCCCCATAACCTTTGATTTCCTTAAAAGCCCAAAAATGTATTGGTCTCAGCCTTGAATATGCTCAATGATAGAGCATCCACAGCCCTCTCTGATAAAGAATTCCAAAGATTAGCCACCTTCTGAGTGAAGCAATTTCTCCTTATTTCAGTCCAAAATGCCCATCCCCTTATCCTGACACTATGCCTCCTGGTTCTAGACCTTCCAGCCGGGCAAAAACAGCCTCTCAGCATCTACCATGTCAAGCCCTCTCAGAATCTTATATGTTTCAATGACATCACCTCAGTCTTCTAAACTCCAGAGTCTACACCCAAACTACTCGATCTTTCCTCATAGGAAAACCCTCTCAGCCCAGAAATCAATCTAGTGAACCTTTGTTGCACAGCCTCTAAGGCAAGTATATCCTTCCTTAGGTATGAAAAGCAAAACTGTACATAATATTTCTGGTGTGGTCTTTCCAAATCCCTGTACAATTGCAGCAAGACTTCTTAATCTTGTACTCCAACCCCCCTTGCAATAAAGGCCAACATAGCATTTGCTTCCTAATTGCTTGCAGTATCTATGATTTTCCAAAATTCCTTACATTCGGGAATGGTCCCATCAGATTGGAAATTGGTAAATGCTACATCGCTCTTCAAGAAAGGAGGGAGAGAAATAGGCAAGATAAGGGCTCATGGAGTTGGGGTAATATATTAGCATGGATTCTGGACTGGTTAATGGACAGGAAGTAAAGAATGGGCATAAATGGGGCATTTTCAAGTTGGCAGGCCGTGAACAGTGGAGTGTTGCAAGGATCAGTGCTGAGGCCTCAGCTTTTTACAATCTATATTAATGACTTAGATGAAGAGAAGGAGATTAATGTATCTAAGTTTGCTGATGATACATTGGTAGGTGGAAAGGCAAGCTGTGGGGAGGACAGAGAGAGGCTGCAAACAGATATACAGGTTAAGTGAGGGGGCAACAAGATGGCAGATAGAGTACAATTGGGGGGGGGGGGGGGAAGTGTGAAGTTATTCACTTTGGTTGCAGGAATAGAAAAGCAGAATATTTTTTTAAAAGGCACGAAACTTGTAAGTGTTGATGTTCAAAGAAACTTGGGTGTGCTTGTACAAGGAACGCAGAAAGTTAACATGCAGGTACAGCAAGCAATTAGGAAAGCAAATGGCATGTTGGTCTTTATTGCAAGGGGACTGGAGTACAAGAATAAAGAAGTCGTTCTACAATTATACAGCGTTTTGGTGAGACCACATCTAGAGTACTGTGTGGTTTTGGTTTGGATTTGGTGTGGTTTTGGATAAAGGATATACTTGCATTGGAGTGGGTACAGCGATGGTTCACTAAATTGGTCCCTGGGATGAGGGGGTTGTCCTATGATGCGAGGCTGCGTAAATTGGGCCTATATTCTCTGTTTAGAAGAATGGAGAGGCGATCTCATTGAAACATATCAAATTCTGAAGGGGCTGGATAGGGTAAACACAGAGATTATTTCCACTGGTCGAGGAATCTAAAACACGGGGTTCAGTCTCAGGATAAGGGCTGATCGTTTAGGACTGAGATGAGGAGAATTTATTTCACTCAAAGGGTTGTGAATCTTTGGAATTCTCTACCTCAGAGGGTTGTGGATGCTCCATCGTTGAATACATATTAGGCTTAGATAGACAGATCTTTGCTTTCTCAGAGAATCAAGGGATATGGTGAGCGGGCAGGAAAGTGGAGTTGAAGTCGAACATCAGCCGTGATCATATTGACTGGCTGAACAGGCTCGATGGGCTGTAAGGTCTACTCCTGCTCCTACTTCTTGTGTTTCAGTCCAATTTCTCCAGTACTTTATCTTTACTGATACTAATTATCTTTAAGTTCCTCACACTCATTGGAGCCTTGGTTCTTCAAAATTTCTGGTATGTGTTTTCTGCCTTTTACTGTGAAGGCAGACACAAAATATTTGTTTAATGTCTCTGCCTATTTCCTTATTTCCCATTGTAATTTCTCCTGTCTGACCCTCCAAGGGATCCACATTTACTTTTGTTACTCTCTTACTTAGTCAACTTTTGGCCATCCTTTTCTGGTTTCTAAAACTCGCCCAATCCTCAGACTTACTACACCTCTTGGCAATATCATAAGCCTCTTTTAATCTAACGCTACTACCCTTAACCACCTGGAAGGCAGATTCATTGAGAATTATGAAATATTTCTTTAAATGTTTACCATTGCTCATCCACCATCATACCTTTTAATCTAATTTCCCAATCCACCATAGCCAACTGGTAATTGACTAAGTTCAATACGCTAATTTCAAACTTAGAATTTCACATTGATTTTGAGAGTGATATACCCATCATATTATGATCACTCCTTCCCAGAGGATCCCTTACTATGATATTACTGGCTGTGGTTGTTGGAGGCCAATCATCTCAACGAGGAATTCGTTGTCGGGGTTCCTCAGGGTAGTGTTATAGGCCCAAACAGCTTCAGCTGTTTCATCAATGACCTTCTCTCAAACATAAGGTTTTAAGTGGAGATGTTCCCTGATGATTGCACAGTGTTCATTCACAACTTCTCAGATACTGAAGCAGTCCGTGCCCACGTGCAGCAAGACCTAGACAACATTCAGGCTTGAGCTGACAAATGGTAAGTAATATTCATGCCACAGAAGTGCCAGGAAATGACCATCTCCAACGAGAGAGGATCTAACTATCTGCCCTTGACATTCAACGGCATTACCATCGCTGAATTCCCCCACTGTCCACATCCTGGGCGTTACCATTGATGAGAAAATTAACTGGATGAGCCATATAAACATTGGGGCTCCAGGAGCAGTTCAGAGGCTGGGAATTTTGTGGTGTATAACTCACCTCCTGACTCCCCAACGCCTGTCCACCATCTATAAGGCACGAGTCAGGAATGTGTACCAGCTACAAGATGCACTCACCAAGGCTCCTTAAACAGCACCTTCCAAACCCGTGACCTCTACCACCTAGAAGGACAACGACAGCAAGCATCCTGGCTCGGGAATATATCATTGTTCCTTCATCATCACTGGTTCAAAATCCTGTAACAACCTTCCTAACAGTTCTGTGGGTGTACTTACACCAAACAGACTACAGCAGTTCAAGGCGGCAGCTCACCACCACCTTCTAAAGGGGAATTAAAGATGGGCGATAAATGTTGGCCTTGCCAGCGACCCTCAGATCCCATGAATGAATATAAAACAAACTAATTAACCTGTCTCATTACACAAAACAAGATCTAAAAAAGCCTCTTTTTTGGTTGGTTCCACCAGGGTCCAAAGTGTCCACATTTGCAGACAGTAGCAAATGATGATTATCAATATGCACAAGTTCAAAATGATCTGAATAAATTTAATCAAAGATGAAATTTGGTACAGGGAGTCATAAGGTTATGAGATTTGGCAGAGGGAAGGTTGATGCTTACTGTAGTTTGGGTGTTCTTTCCTTGAGGCATGCATGGAAGCGTTTACATTTTCCTATTGAGAAATATTTACAATTTCATTCTCATGATCAATTTGAAGCTAGTTTACATCTTTTAATCACTTCTTCGATAGCCCTCTGCTTCACAGTTCTTCAAGTAAGACTGCTGATCTCACAGATAAGACTGCAGGACAAAGCAGATAACATGTGTACTCAGGAACTGGCATATTCTGGAACTAGTAGCTATTTTGTACCCAAGCTCACTGTGTATTTCCTCAAGGATGGGCAGTACAGATGGAGCCCATTCAGCCCATCCAGTCTATACAACATATATTCTCTAGAAAAGAATTACATTTGCATTGTTATCTGACTTCTAACAAAAGGCCGTTTGCGATGCTACTTCTGCCGCATATGGTAGTTAAATATAACTCCACGGTTACCATAAATATATTTTTAACATATTAAAACTTTATTTTTCCTGTTCGCGGAGGGAAATTCTTCCGAAATTACTACTTGCAAGCCTGAGAAGACGCCTTTACCTTCACTCTCCCTCCCGAGTCAGGACCGAATTCCGCCATTCTCTTGAACATATTGTTAGAGCGGCGCCGCTTCCGGAATCAGATCCCAGCCCGCGGTTTCTCGGCAGCAGCAGTTGGAGCCACTAGGCCGCAACGGCCTCCTCTCCACTCCCCGCCCTCGCACTGCCCACGCCCGGTCTCCGCTCCCGCTGCCGGTCTCTGGGAGGAACTAACCCGCTTCGCCTCAGCCTCCCGCCAACGCTCTCAATTACACGGAGCCAAGCCAGACTGCTCACTCCCGGAGTGCCTTCACTTTTCGCGCCACCGGCTTCACTCCCTCATCAACATGGTGGATGCACCCTCATCAACATGGCGGACACACTCGCCCGCCTCACTCCCTCATCAACATGGCGGACACAGCTCCCGCCTCGCTCCCTCACGAACATGGCGAATCCTTTGCTCGCCCTCATAACTCAACTTCTGTCAAAAGGTCACAGACCTGAAATGTTAACTCAGTGTTTCTCTCCACAGATGCTGTCTGACCTGCTGAGTATTTTCAGCATTTTCTGCTTATGATTCCGATTTCCAGCATACTCAGTACTTTGCTTTTGTTTTCAGCCAGCAATAACTCTCCAGCATCTGTGGAGAGAGAAACAGAGTTAGTGTTTCAGGTCTGTGACCTTTCATCAGAACTGGGAAAAGTTAGTAATGTAATAGGCTTTGAGCAATTTGGTGTGATCACCAGGGGTTTGGACAGAGTAGATAGGGAGAAACTGTTCCTATTAGCCAAGGGTCCAGAAGCACAGAACACCAATTTAAGGTAATTGGCAAAAGAAGCAACAGCGACATAAGGAAAAATATTTTTACGTAGCGAGTGGTTAGGATCTGTAATGCACTGCCCGAGAGTGTGGTGGAGGCAGATTTGAAGCCTTCAAAGGAGAACTAGATAATTATCTGAAGAGAAAAAAATTGCAGGGCTACGGGAAAAAGGCGGGGGAGTGGGACTAGGTAGGTTGTTCTTGCAGAGAGCTGGCATGGAGATGACGGGGCGAATGGCCTCCTGTGCTGTAACCATTCCATGAAAGGCGGGGAAGGTAGATAAAAGAACAAAGGGAAGGTCTGTAATAGGAGAGATTAAATGACAAACAAGTTGGTAGTGCAAGGCCAAAGGGAGTGGTAATCAACAACAACTTATATTTATGTAGTGCCTCTAAGTAATAAAATATCCCAAGGTACTTCACAGGAGCATTATAAAACAAAGCATGACACAAAGGCACAGAAGGAGATATTAGGTCAGATGACCAAAAGCTTGGTTGGTCAAAGAGGTAGGATTTAAGAAGTGTCTTAAAGGAGGAAAGCGAGGTGCAGAGGTGTAGGGTGGGTATTCCAGAGCTTGGGGCCTAGGCAACTGCAGGTGCAGCCACCAATGGCGGAGCAATTAAAATCAGGGATGCACCAGAGACCACAATTAGAGGAGTGCAGATATCTTGGACAGTTGTGGGGCTGGAGGAGATTACAGAGATAGGGAGGGGGTGAGGATCTTAAAATCAAGATGCTGCTTGATGGGAGTCAAAGTCTGTCAACGAGCACAGGGACTTGAGCACAAGGGGAATGGGACTTGGTGTGAGTTAAGACAGAGGCAGCAGAGTTTTGGTTGACCTCTAGTTTACAGAGAATAGAATTTGGGAAACCAGCCAGGAGTGGAATAGTCAAGTCTAGAGGTAACAGGGGTTTCAGCAGCAGATGAGCTAAGACGGGGAGAAGTCTGGCAATGTTACAGAGATGGAAATAGGACAAGGAAAGTTGTGTGTAGAGAAGCTGTGAATGGCTGATGAACAGCTGCTGTCTAAAAGCAAGAACAAGAGGAAAATGAGAGGAAAACCAAAACCTGCAAAGAAAATGGAAACTAAATGCAGGCAGAGGTTATAATGTGAAATTGTGGAACTCAATATTGAGTCCAGAAAGCTGTAAAGTGCCTAATCAAAAGATGAGGTGCTGTTCCTCGAGCTTACATTCAGCTTCACTGGAACACTGCAGGAGGCTGAGAGGTCAGAGTGGGAGCAAGATGACGAATTAAAATGACAGACAACAAGAAGCTTGGGGTCACACTTCTGGACTGAACGGTCACCCAATCTGCATTTGGTCTCCCTAATATACAGCAGACCACATTGTGAGCAGCGAATACAGTATACTAAATTGAAAGATGTACACATAAACCACTGGTTCACCTGTCGAGATTAAAGAGTTCCCGACTGAGCAGCAGGGACAGGATGATTTGGATATGGAGATTTCAGCTCTGCAATGGAGAGCCCATGGATAGGGAAAAAAATCAGATCATCATCTAAACTCTTGCAACAAGCAAGATTACTCAGCGTAAATCTTAGGCCCAACAATCTTCAGCTGCTTCATCAATGACCTTCCCTCCATCACAAAGTCAGAAGTGGGGATGTTCGTTGATGATTGCACAAAGGTGAGCACCATTCGCAACTCATCAGATACTGAAGTTACCCATGCTCGCAGGCAACAAGACCTGGACAACATTCAGGCTTGGGTTGACAAGTGGCAATTAACATTCACACCACACAAGGGCCAGACAATGACCATCTCCAACAAGAGAGAATCTAACCACCTTGGCTTGATGTTCAATGGCATTACCATTGCTGAATCCCCCACATCCCAGGAGGGTTACCATTGATCAGAAACTGAACTGGAGCAGCCATATAAATATTGTGGCGGCAAGAGCAGGTCAGATGGTTGGGAATTCTTCAGAGAGTAACTCACCTCCTGACTCCCCAGAGCCTGTCCACCATCTACAAGGCACAAGTCAGGAGTGTGATGGAATACTCTCCACTTGCCTGGATGAGTGCAGCTCCAACAACACTCAAGAAACTCAACATCATCCAAGACAAACCTGTCTGCTTGATCGGCACCTCATCCACCACCTTAAACAGTCACTACCTCCACCACCTGCGCACAGTGGCAGCAGCTTGTACCAACTCCGACATGATTGTCCAGAATCCAGCCCGCCAAAGGTTTGAATCCGACCCGCTAATCCTGTGTGACTGACAGCAGGATGGCTGTGGATTGGCTGCACCAGTGGAGCGATGGTCACAACACTCACCCAGACTGGAGCGATGGATACCGCACACTTGTCCTACCTGCCTCACGAACCGCTGAGGAAGGTGATCAATTTAACCTGAGCATGTGGGGACAGCAGCTGCATAGCCAATTGCTCCTCTAGTGGGAATATGCACGTGCCTCAGCAGGGATTTAACATGTTATCTTTGTTCCCCTGCGGTTGTTTGCTGTCTAGTGAAGGGCTATGACTCGCCAATGTTACTGGGCTTGTACTGAGAACTGACATTGTAGGAATAAGGAGCCCATTGGCAAGGCCCCCAATCGAGGGGCTGATTGGGCAGGAGACTCAACAGAAACCCAAGTAGTGATGATGTTCATCAGTTCTCTCTTCTGATGGGAAATTTCACAGCACCTGCCTGGAGCCTCCCCATTGTTCCTAACTGGCCTGTTGTTGCCACTAAGAATCCAATACATTGCAAACACTGTCCTTGTGAATTTTTACAGCACTGATGGACATTTCACTGTATTGCTGTACAGGTGTCACTGTACCATACTGGGGTACAGTACTGATGGGGACAGGTCTGTTACTGTATAACATTGGGGTACAGTACTGGTGGAAACGGGGGAGACACAGAGAGAGAGGGGGGAGACAGAGGGAGAGAGGGAGACAGAGAGGGGGAGACACAAGAGGGTGGGGAGACACAGAGAGGGGGGAGATGGAAAGAGATCAAGATCAGTCCTGACAGATGGACATCTATTCGGAATACTCCGCAGCGTTACATCAAGTGTGTGGGCAGACATTGTGCAAGCAAAAACAATGCCAGGTATCTCACTAAATCAGTGGGGTGTTCAACATAGTGAAGAGAAAGAATAAATTAGACTTCTCATTTAAAGCTGTTCATAAAAATACACATTTGTTGTTGTCTTGATTAATAGTAAGATAAATTTTTAATGCCTTTATCTTTCTGAAATTTGCTCACCGGCCCCCTATGTAGGATAAAAATTTGTAATGTGGCTCTTCACATGAAAAGGTTGGACACCCCTGATTTACAAGATGCACTGCAGCAACTCGCCAAACCTCCTTTGGCAACACCTTCCAAACCCGTGACCTTTACCACCTAGAAGGACAAGGGCAGCAGATGCACGGGGACACCACCACCTGCAGGTTCCCCTCCAAGCCACACAGTATCCTGACTTAGAAATATATCGCCATTTCTTCACAGTCACTGGATCAAAATCCTGGCACTCCATTCCTAACAGCATTGTGGGCGTACCTACACCACACACAGCAGCAGTTCAAGAGGGCTGTGTTTGCTGACAATGCAACCACTAGATGGTGCAGTATTGACACGCGCAAATGCAGCCTCATCCACTGAAAAGTCATTGTCTGCGCTCAGGCAGCTGCGGTAATAAAAATGGCACTGCTCAATTTGTTACAAAAAACAAATTAAGCCCAAACCCCCTCAATTACTGCGATCGCCACCTCCATCCTATCCAACAGTATCCCACTCCCTCCTGCCACCGTCACTTCTCTTCGTCGATCCCACCCACACCCGTCTGCTTGTCGCTCGCTCCCCGCCTCACCGCTGCCTCCCCTCAGCCACTTACTCCCCCTTTCCCTCCCATGTCCGTCAGCTCGCTCCCAGCCACACCGCTTCCCCCATCTCGACAGCTCGATCCCCGTGTCGCCCCATCATCCCTCGGCTGCTCGCTCCACCCTTGGCGGCATGTTCCCTGCCGCTTCTCTGGGTGGCGCAGTGGGGAGCAATCGGCTGAGGGGGTGGGGAAGCAGTGAGCAAGTGGCTGAAGCGATGAGGCGTGGAGTGAGCATCCAGGGAGGGGGGAGTGGTGAGGCCAGGAGGGAACAGCCAGGGTCGGGGAAAGCAGGGAGGTAGGTAGCGCTTGGCCAAGGGGGGAAGCGGTGAGCCTGGGAGCGAGCGGCCAAAGAGGGGTACTGTTGGTGGGAGGGTTGGGGGGAATGGAGGCAGCAATTTCAGCCATTGAGGCAACGCTCGGACATCATTACGTCTGGTGTCATTGCGTGGATGTCAGTGCGCTCATGCGCAGATTCATACTGGCAAGCTGGGCAAATGTTCGGATGCACTGATGATGTCGACATTCGCTCTGCACATGCTTTGCGTTGTCAGGAAAAACTCAATTTCAAGAAAGCAGCTCACCACCACCTTCTCAAGGGCAAATAGGGATGGGCAATAAATGTTGGCCTTTCCAGCAATGCCCACCTCCTATGAATGAATAAAAAGAAAAGTAAATCTGAAAGATATAATTCAGCCCTAAAACTAGTAAAATAAGTAATGCCTATGTAAACACAGGGCACAAATGTGTATTTATATTGTTACTCATGTATTCAGTTACTTTTTATAATTATATGGATTTATCAAATATATATAAACATGTTCCTTGTACCTATGTGTTATGACCATATGTGATGAAGCATATGTAGGAATAAATTGGAAAAATAAAGAAAATATTGCACCAATGGAATTTATCTGGTTTTGTATTGAATGTGAAGGATTCAACATTTATGAGTTCAGAATGTTTCAAGTGAATTCTGCTTTTCTTCTCACAAAAATATAACTATTTCAAAAGTAAGTAAACCCAATAATATCGATACTTCGGACTTACATTTTTATTGTGCATTAAATGGGAGAAATTGAACTCTTTACTTCACTGTGACCCTTAGTTAAACTATTTTCCAAGCAGACCAAAAAATGCTTTTCATGCTTTCCATGGTGATGAACATTCAGGATCTTTTTACCTGTTTCTGATCCATTATTTTGACCTCCATGCATGAACGGACCTTGGAGGACCTACATATGATAGTGTCCAGTACGTTATCTGACTTTTGTCTCATCACATTCCAATCAATATTTTAGAATTTGTCATGGAAATTCAGGAGCACTGAATTTTCTTTTGCCATACTGCAATGCCCTTTATTCTATTTGGTACATTTTTAAAAAGATAGACATTACAAAACTACTACCCTAGCCAAAACTGAGGTTATATGTGCAGGAACATTTTTTGAAACAGGATTAGCAGCTCATCTAAATATGTAATCAAAAGGGTTTTTTAAAAATTTGTTTCATGGGATGTGGGCTTCGCTGGCAACGCCAGCATTTGTTGCCCATCCCTAATTACCCTTGAGAAGGTGGTGGTGAGCTGCCTTCTTGAACCGCTGCAGTCCACAGTGCTGTTAGGGAGGGAGTTCCAGGATTCTGACCCAGCGGCAGTGAAGGAACGGTGATATATTTCCAAGTCAGGAAGGTATGTGCCTCAGAGGGGAACTTGCAGATGGTGGTGTTCCCACCTGTCTGTTTAAGAATAAGAGGTCTCCCTTTTAAGATAGAGATGAGGAGAATTTTCTCTTTCAGGTTATTAGTCTGTGGAATTCTCTTCCACAGAAAGCAGTGGAGGCTGGGTGATTGGATTTATTAAAGGCTGAGTTAGATGGATTTTTGATACACAATGGAGAGTTATGGGGGGCAGACAGAGACCACAACCAGATCAGCCATGATCTTATCGAATGGCAGAGCAGACTTGAAGGGCCGAATGCCCTGCTCCTGAGCCCTATATTTCTATATCTGCTGCCCTTGTCCTTCGAGGTGGAAGAGGTCAGTGGTTTGGAAGGTGCTTTCAAATGAGCCTTGGTGAGTTGCTGCAGTGCATCATGTAGATGGTACACATTGCTGCCACTGTGCATTGGTGGTGGAGAGTGTGAATGTTTAAGGTGGTGGATGGGGGAGCCCATCAAACACGGGCTGCTTAATCCTGGATTTTTTTTGTTTATGGATGTGGGTGTCGCTGGCTAGGCCAGCATTTATTGCTCATCCCTAATTGTCCTTCAGAAGGTGGTGGTGAACTGCTTTCTTGAACCCTTTCAGTCCTTGGGGTGTAAGTCCACAAACAGTGCTGTTAGGAAGGGAGTTCCAGGATGTTGACCCAGCGACAGTGAAGGAACGGCAATGTAGTTTCAAGTCAGGATGGTGAGTGGCTTGGAGGGAAACTTGCAGGTGGTGGTGAGTTGCTGCATTGCATCTTGTAGATGGTACACACTGCTGCCACTGTGCGTCGGTGGTGGAGGGAGTGAATGTTTGTGAATGGGGTGCCAATCAAGCGGGCTGCTGTGTCCTGGATGGAGTCGAGCTTCCTGAGTGTTGTTGGAGCTGCACCCATCTAGGCAAGTGGGGAATATTCCATCATACCACTGATTTGTGCCTTGTAGAGGGTGACAGGCATTGGGGAGACAGGAGATGAGTTACCCGCCGCAGAATTCCTAGCCTCTGACCTGCTCTTGTAGTCACAGTATTTATGTGACTTTGAGCTTCCTGAGTCTTGTTGGAGCCATACTCAGGCAAGTGGAGAGTATTCCATCACACTCCTTACATGTGCCTTGTAGATGGAGGACAGGCTTTGGGAGGGTCAAGAGGTCAGTTACACCGCAAGATTCCAGCCTCTTGAAACCACAGTATTTATATGACTATTCCAGTTCAGTTTGTGGTCAATGGTAACCACCCGCCCCCTCACAGTGCTAATAGTGGGAGATTCAGCGATAGCCGTTGAATGTCAAGGGGAGATAGTTAGATTCTCTCTTGTTGGAGATGGTCATTGCCTGGCACTTGTGTGGCGTGAATGTTACTTTCCGCTTATCAGCTCAAACCTGAATGTTGTCCAGGTCTTGCTGCATTTGAATACGGACTTTTTCAGTATCTGAAGGGTTGCGAATGTTACTGAATATCGTACAATCATCAGCGAACATCCCTACTTCTGACCTTGTGATGGAGGGAAGGACATGGATGAAGCAGCTGAAGAAGGTTGGATCTAGGACACTATCCTAAGGAACACCTGCAGCGATGTCCTGGGGCTGAGATGATTGGCCTCCAACAACGACAACCATCATTCCTTGTGCTAGGTATGACTCCAACCAGTGGAGAGTTTTCCCCCTAATTCCCATTGATTTCATTTTGGCTAGAGCTCTTGATGCCATACTCAGTCAAATGCTGCCTTGATGTCAAGGGCAGTCACTCTCACCTCACTTCTTGAGTTCAGCTCTTTTGACCATATTGGAACCAAGGCTGTAATGAGGTCAGGAGCCGAGTGGCCCTGGCGGAACCCAAACTTAGCGTCAGTGAGCAGGTTGTTGCTGTTTAAGTGGTGCTTAATAACACTGTTGATGACACCTTCTACTACATTGCTGATGATCGAGAGTAAACTGATGGGGCGGTAATTGGTCGGATTGGATTTGGCCTGACTTTTGTGGACAGGACATACCTGGGCAATTTTCCACATTGTTGGGTAGATTCCAGTGTAGTTATACTGGAACAGCTTGTCTAGGGGTGCGCTAGTTCTGCAGCACAAGTCTTCAGTACTACAGTTCAGATGTTGTCAGGACCCATAGTTTTTTCAGTATCCAGTGCCTTCAGCCATTTCTTGATATCCCATGGAATGAACTGAATTGGCTGAAGACTGGCATCTGTGATGCTGGGGACCTCAGGAGAAGGCCGAGATGAATCATCCAATCAGCGCTTCTGCCTGAAGATGGTTGCAAATGCTTCAGCCTTTTTTAAATTCTTTCATGGGATGTGGGCATTGCTGGCAGGCCAGCATTTTGCTGGGCTCCTCCATCTTTGAGGTTGGGGATACTTGTGAACCCTCCTCCTCCTTTTAGTTGTTTAATTGTCCGCTACCATTCGTGACTGGATATGGCAGGACAGCAGAGCTTTAATCTGATCTGTTGGTCTGGGATCACAGTTGCATGCTGCTTCCACTGTTTGACAAGCAAGTAGTCCTGAGTTGTAGCTTCACCAGGCTGACATCTCATTTCTAGGTGTGCCTGGTACTGCTCCTGACATGCTCTCCTGTATGCCTTATTGAACCAGGGTTGATCCCTTGGCTTGCTGGTAATGGTAGAGTGGGGGATATGCTGTGCCATGATGTTACAGATTGTGGTTGAGTACAATTCTGCTAATGCTGATGGCCCACAGCGCCTCATGGATGCCCAGTTTTGAGTTGCCAGATCTGTTCTGAATCTAACCGATTTAGCATGGTGGTAGTGCCACACAACACAATAGAGGGTGTCCTCAGTGTGAAGATGGGACTTCATTTTCACAAGGATCGTGAGGTGGTCATTCCCACCAATACTGTCATAGACAGATGCATCTGCAACAGGTAGATTGGTGAGGACAAGGTCTAGTTCCTTTTGTTGGTTCCCTCACCACCAGCTGCCGGCCCAGTCTGGCAGATATGTCCTTCAGGACTCAGCCTGCCCAGTTGGCCGTGGTACTACTGAGTCACTCTTGGTGATAGACATTGAAGTCCCCCACCCGGAGTATATTCTGTGCCCTTGCCACCCTCAGTACTTCTTCCAAGTGCTGTTTAACATGGAGAAGCACTGATTCATCAGCTGAGGAGGTAGGTGGTAGGTGTAATCATCAGGAGGTTTCCTTGCCCATATTTGATTTGATGCCATGAGACTTCTTGGGGTCCAGAGTCAATATTGAAGACTCCCAGGGCAACTCCCTCCCAACTGTATACTACTGTGCCGCTACCTTTGTTGAGTCTGTCCTGCCAGTGGGACAGGACATATCCAGGAATGGTGATGGTGGTGTCTGGGACATTGAATGTAAAGTTTGTTTCCATGAGTATGACTATGTCAGGCTGATGCTTGACTAGTCTGTGGGACAGCTCTCCCAATTTTGGCACCAGCCCCCAGATGTTAGTAAGTCGAGCTTTGCAGGGTCGACAGGGCTTGTTTGCTGTTGCTGTTTCCAGTGCCTAGGGCGCTCTCTGGTGGAAACGTTATACCTTTCCCCAGCAAGAGTGTTTGAGTTGCTCCAGTATCCCTGAGTATAATGATAGGTTTTCCTGCCTACTTAAAGGATATGGAGTTACTTTTCCTTTTGACAGGAATTCATTATAACATTCGGGTATATTATTTTTAACCTCTACACACACTTTAGTTTTTGTATCTGGTTTTACAGCTGCCATTAAAGCTATAGCCTAGTCTGCTGTATTCTCAGTCAGAGCTCTTTTCTCTGCATTAGCTTTGTGTTCCCTAACAAGTCGTATGGGTTTACCTCACAAATTCCAGCACTCTGAATGAAGATGACCCGTTTTGTGGCAATGATAACACTTTAGCTTGTGGACCTCACTCCTACCCTCAGCACCTCATTTCTGGCCTAAGGAGGTGATCCTGGGGCTTTCCCAGCTGTTCCTTCTTGTCCCCGGCTACTTGCCTTCCTTTCACTCTCCCACTTTCTATCCTTCTCGGATTTACGGGAGTGACAGACAAAAGGTTTTAAACTTGTTCTCATGCTCAAAATCATCAGCAATTTCCACTGCTTGCTGAGCTTTCAAAACTTTCAGGTTATCTACACAAGTTCTCACTACTGAAGGAATTGAATTTTTAAACTCTTCGAAGAGAATCAATTCTCAAAGGTTCTCATATGTGGTTTCCATCTTTAATGCCCGTATCCAATGGTTAAAATTAATTTGCTTCACCCTCTCAAATTCTACATATGTCTGTCCAGTCAATCTCTGTAAGTTCCAAAACTTCTGATGGTAAGCATCAGGCCTAACTCATATGCAGTGAGAATAGCCTTTTTTGCCATCTCATAATTTGCAGAAGCATCTTCAGGAAGCATAGCATAAACTTCATGAGTTCTGCCTATCAATCTGCTTTGCATAAGCAGTGCCCAACTTTCCTTTGGCCATTCCATTCGTTTTTCAAAAGATATGAAAATTGCCTTTACATCCCTTTCCTCAAACTTAGGGAGAGCTTGCTTGAATTTAAACAGCTTTTTGCTGGGTTCTGGGCTGAATTCAGATTCTTCCTGACCAGAACCTGGATTCAAGACTACCCCTTTGTCTTAGTTCCATCTCTTTTAATTTAAATTCCCTTTCTTCTCTTTCACTCTGAAAATACTTTTTCTTTTTCCCTTTCCTCGTTTTCCAGTTCATGTTTTCTTAATTCTTTTTCAGCCTCAAGTTTTTTAAATTTCTAACTGAATCCTAGCCAATACCACTGCATTACTCTCTGACTTACTATCTTCTTGTTCCTCGTCTTCTTCTTTTTCTAATTCCAGATGTTGGGTTATTATGTCAATTTTCGTTGCTTTTTAGGCTTCTTTGATTTCAACTCTAACCCCAATTTTGCTGCCAGATCTTTTAGTTTAACCTAGGTTAAAGTTATCAAGTCATTGAGGGACACATTCTACTTTCCCAGAAACTCTGCTGCAAAGCTATTGCCATTCTGATGGTGCAGCCTTTACCCATATATACAAGAAACCTGATTACTTTTATTATTTTTCTTTCAAGTTATTACTGCCCTTATAATTGACATAGGATTTGGATTGGATCCCAGACAATCGAGAGCAATTAATATGATCCCAGACGTGAGCAATTAATATGATCCCAGACGCTAGCCCCCGATTAATATGTTATGACCGAGGTGGAGTAATGCACTGTCAATTCAGTCCCACTACTCCACAGGTCATAACATATTATTAAAGTTTTCCCACCATATTAAATACTTTATTAATCCCCCAGATAAAAAAGACCAATCCAGGTATCTTTAAACAACAACAAATTAACTATTTATTAATAAACTAAATCTTAAACACTATTGAGAAAAACATATGTCTAAAAGACTTTATAACTTCTCATTTCTCTAAACCCTAATGCACACACACATACATTCAAAAACCAATGGTTAACCACTTTAAAAATGATGTTTTTGAGGAATAAATAAGTAGCTGGGTTGTAAGTCTTTGTGGGTTACGTTTCTGCTTGGTGAGGTGTCCCAGAGTAGAATAATCAGATGCCAGTCGAAGTCTCCAGGTGAATTCGACGAACAGACTTTAAGGAATAGGCATTCAAATCACTTTGGTTGCAGCAGGCATCACATGGTTCTTTCAACAAGGAGTATAGCAACAAGTCTATTTGGATTTTGAAATTGGTAGTCTTTCAGTAGAAACCTTATTGAGGATTCCAGCAAAAACAAACAGACAACAGAGAGTCACTCTTAAGCAGAGACTTCTTAGAATTTGAAAGTAAAAAAGGAATTTACTATCTCCAACAATGCAATGTTCTTTTCCAGTTTTTTTCCCCTCTCCTTAGGCAATACAGAACCTGAAGATAAATGTAGATTTTTCTGCTCGGAGAGAGGGTTCCTTCCTTCAGTAAGCGCATTTCACTGGTTTCTGGATCAGACTGGTTTAAGCCAGTCTTTACACACAGTCAAAAGTTGCAGTACAACATGTGACCTCATCTCTCTGCTGCAGTTGCTTAGGAAATGGGTGCAGCTGCTGGCACACTGTGCCTTATAGTTTTTAAAGGCACACTGTTTTTAAACAGAGTCTTAAAGACACACTGTTTTTAAACAGAGAAATAAAACAGTTCCATGACAATTACTAGTTCAGTGATATTACCACTACACCACCGTCTCCCTTTGAAGAAGTTTAAGTAGGTTACACTATCTAATTAAAAATTAGGATTTCCCCTTTACTGTAGCAAAATAACGCAGATTCTGATAATCAAAATACATAATAATTGATGTAGAATACACTACTGAAAATCATGGTGGAATGTGTAGAAAAATTTCACTAAGCGCATTAAGCTTAAAAATACTTAGTGATAGTACGTCTTAAGATGCATGCATGTCTCTGTTGGCAAGGGAGATATGTTATAAATTGTAGCACCCATTGTAGCATCACCTCCAAAGAAATTGCCATTTTAGAATGTCTGAGCCTTAACGTACCAGAGAAGGAGCCAGTTTGAGGGCATGATTCTGAGCTGCGATAGAGAGTGAGGATTGTTGTGCATCAGCCTGAGGTCAGAGGGCAGTCAGTGCCCAAGGTTTTCACTGACTAAGCAGAAGGCCCCAATGTAGTAAAGGGTCTCATACTGATGTATTTTGTCCACTAACAATGCTATTACAAGTTAAAACTAGTATAAAATATAAACAACTTGTAATTTCAATTTTAAAAATGTAATGAGCACTTCATTAAAGTTTAATAAATATTTAAGAGGTTAGAAAAACTTGGTTTAATGGTAATAAATTGCAGAATTACAGTAAATAAAATAAAGATGTCAGCAGTGGATCAGTGGAAACGATAGTTTGTGCATTAGGTGAATGTGCAACAGAGCCTTCAAGTTAAGTACTTAATTGGCTATAAAGCATTTTGCTATGGCCTGGGTTCATAAAATGCACTATGTAAGTGCAAGTTGTTCGTGACTGGAGATTTGAGGATGTTGGTGCCCACAGTGGGCAAGGAAGAAAGGGAGAGCGTGGTGATTGACTTATCTTCCCTGCTCTGGTGAGGTCATTAAATTTCCTGCCCTCCTGGGGACTATAGAGGTGGCGCTCAATGCCTCTGCTATGTCCTTCCACACCCACCTTCAGACTGTACATGAGGGCTGGGATGTGGGGAAGCTAAGGAGCCTACCTGG
Organism: Heterodontus francisci; assembly: GCF_036365525.1. Taxonomy (NCBI): domain Eukaryota; kingdom Metazoa; phylum Chordata; class Chondrichthyes; order Heterodontiformes; family Heterodontidae; genus Heterodontus; species Heterodontus francisci. The sequence continues at coordinate 22,248,434 of NC_090388.1, read as the reverse complement.
CTTTCACTCAAATTAGTTCATGACGGCCTGTAGAATCCTGTCTAGGAAATTGCAGGCCCCTCTTCATAGCAGCCTTTGCCTGAGATTCAGCACTCATCTGTGTGTTACGGCCACGTGGTGAGGGGCATGTATTGTTCCCACTATTCAACTCCCACCTGACCACAGCAAGTGTTTTTTGTTATTAGGGTTTAACCCCTTGTGTTTTATTTGTCAAATAAACAGACAGTGACAGGTTTTCTTGTGGGCTTAAAACAAATGATTAATTATTTATTGAACAATACACCTTATCCTGAAATTGCATCCACTCACGTATTCACTCACTCACACACACACACACACACACACACACACACACGAAGAGACAGATACAGAAGAAGTGGTTTTCAAGTGAGGTAGGGTTTCAGGGTTCATGGTAAACCTGTTGAATTCTCATGGAAGTCAAATTCTCATTGGTTGCAGGCCTGAGGTCTTTGTACATTTCTCTCTTGGTTGAAAGTTCAGTTTGAAGACAGAGGGTCATTTCTAATTCAATGCTGCTTAAGTTGAAAATGTAGAATTTACAGCAGGGTGCCTCCCTTCTGGATTGCTGGATTTTCTCCCAGCTCTTAGCTGGACGAGCTCTTGGTGATGCTTCTTTCTGAGTGTCTCTCTCTCTCCGAGGGCTGCCTTTTTAAGGTAAAAAGTTTGTCACGCCATTTTTTGGTAGGAGATGCTTTGATCACTCCCCCATAGTGATCATACAATGGCCCAGAATGAGAATAATCTGGTTATGATGTTTCCACTTCATACCTTCTTTGTTTCAGTAGACCCCATTCAATTCAGGAATGTTTCAGGATGGGTGTAATTGACATCTCTCAACCCACTTAGGCATCCTTTGATCTAAACAGACAATGTGTCAATGTTCAAATACATACACAGCCAGCTTTTGCAGCATTGTCCATTTTTAAAAAAATAAAGTAAATTTTTATGTCTCTTCAGTTTGATTTTGTATTTTTTCATTGTCGCACTTCTTGTAAGCGTGACACCTCCCAGGAAAGGGGAACAAAATGAAATTCTTAGGATTTCATTTCTTAATTTTTTTTTTAAAAGAATGATAGAGGGTCACACGACTGCACACATTCATTCACACCTCAATCTTACAGCGGCGACAGCTGGCATTGCCTGTAACAGCCATTCCTTGTTCAAGTTTGGAGTTTTTCCACCATCCTTCCTTTGGATGAGGTATCATTAAAAATTGCATTTCTTTTGCTTATGTGTTGTTAAATGGTGTTGTAGTTTCTCTAGCATCAGTTTGTAGTACTTTGGGAACATTAACCTTAATAAGCATGTGGTTGTTGGTGAAGCTTGTAGTATGCAAATTTCCATAACTGCATTGTCTTCAGCTGATGGAAAGCTTCCTTGTTGGTACAAGCTTTAACCTCTTAACTGCTGCTTCCACAACACATGGCTTTAACAATTCAGGTTCTGGCACATTGATAATTCTTATCTCTGGATTAATAGTGGGCGATACATTGTTTTTTTAGCCACTGTGAAATACCTGGGATTTCCTCCTGCCCCTTGTTCTTGTTGAGTTCTGAATATAAATTGTTGGGTTTGATTAGCTTTGGATTTGGAACCTGATTGTTTGATTCTTCACTGGGTAGATCCACACTGACCTCACTTGTAGTTTTCTCGAGATTTTCACAAGTGTTGTTAACCTTAGGGCATTTTATCTTCCCTTTTCCTTTCACTTCAGGGATCAGTTTTTCCCTAATCTGCCCCAAGTCCTCTGGGACACTTCTGCTTGCAGGTGATTGTCCAGCTTTCACTGCACTCTCTTGTGGCACTTCAACTAGATGAGGTATCTCCCTCACTTTCAGCTCGTCTGTTTGGGAATGTCTATCTCTATTTAAATCTTTAAAGAAGGTTTCAGCTAAGTATATCTTTGGTGCTTTTCCTTCAACCTTTGCTCCTTTATCTTAGCTCTTTGGGTTTTCCTGGCTCTATCTTGGCCTTTTAAATTCTTTTGGCTTTCCTTTAGCCTTTTTCATCTTTCCTGGCTCTATCACCCCTGTGGAATTTTTGGGATTTCCTTAGCCTTCTGCAACTGTACAGAGTTTTGTTTGTTCCCCTCAGTTTCTCCAGTCTCTGTGGACTGTTCTGGACTCTCTGGGGACAATACTGTGCTTCCTGCCAAGTCATTGCCCAGCAACAGGTTGATGCCCTGCATTAGTAAGCTCAGAATGATCCCAACTGTCACCACCAACTTACACTGCAGGTAAACTTTTACTAAGGGAACTTTTAAGCATTTGCTAGTAAGCCCTTTTACCAATACCATAGCATTTGTTCTGCTTTCGGGTGGCATTTCTATAAACCTGGTTGCCAGTAGGGTTTGAAAACAATTGGTATCCCTGAGGATGGTTATCTCTTTACCTGGTGCCTGGGATATAAAATGAGTAATTTTTCCTTTTTGTAAAAAGTACTGGTATATGTTCTGTTCTTCAGATATTTTAGAACACATGCTTACCACTTTCATAGCCACAGACTCTGGTTTGACTGCAGCGCCTCCTATTGGTTTTTTGGAATACCAACAATTTGCCTGGACATGCCCAGATTTGCCAGACTGGAAACATGTCTAGTGAACCCTACTGGTTTATCACCTGGGTTCCTTCTTTTAAAAGTTGGAGACCGATGTGGTTTTCCTTCCCTACTCTCCTTTTCTTTTGAGCCCATTTCTGCTTTCTCTTTCTGTTATCTCTCCCTCGCCTGTAATTTACTCTGAATTCAGGATTTGTGTATTAACTCATAATCGTGGTCATTTTTTCTGCTTCTCATGCTCTTGTGACTCTTTGTTCTTCAATGTGGGTCCTTATACTAACTGGGATGCTATTTTTAAATTCTTCTAGCATCATCACTTCTCTCAAATTTTCATATGAAGTTTCTAGCTTGAGAGATCATATCCAGCAATCAAAAGCCATATGTTTAATTCTTTCAAATTCAATGTAAGTCTGTGCAGATCTTTTCCTCGTGTGTCTGAAAGGGCTTGCAGCCTGAAATTAGCATTTTAATTTTTAAAGGGCCAGTTACACCACCGCCCCCCCCCCCCCCCCCCACCCCCCACCAAGCCCAATGGCATATCACAACATTCCTGCCCACCCCGGAATACCTATATTGAAAATTTGACTATTCCCTCCCCCCACCAAAGTTTCACACATTTGTGCTTTACATCTTCCCATCACCCCCCCCCCCTCCACCCACCTGTACAGAGAAAAAAACCTCCTCCCCTGTCCCCACAGGTGTCGTGCAACGTTTCCCCAAACGGGGATTTGAAGGCGCAGCATTGCCGGCCATCAGAATAAAGATTGCAACGTGCTGGTGGAATCACTGTGGCCAGCATGGTAGGTATGCATTAGCATATTTTAATGCGGGTCCTGTCACCAAGTGACGAGGCGGCTGCCACAAGGTCTCGCCACCGCCACCAAGATCGGTAAGGGACCTTCCGCCATCGGGGTTGGTGGCGGGCCTCTGCCATACCAACCTTCATTGCCCCCGCCACCGTTCCTGGTGGTGGAGGGCCTTTAAAATCCAGCCCATGATGTTTCCACTTCATACTTTGTTTCAGTAGAACCCATTCAATTCAGGAATGTTTCAGGAGGGCTGTAATTGACACCTCTCAACCTAGTTAGGTATCCTTTGTTCTAAACAGACAGTGTGGCAATGTTCAAACACACACATGTGGCCACCTTTTGCAGCATTGTCCATTTTTTTAAAAAGGTAAAGTCAATTTTAATGAATTTGAGTCTATTTTCTCATCGTCGCACTTCTCATAAGCATGTCATGAGTGAAGGGAATACATCATCAATATAAAGCAAATCATTTGAACACAAAATACTTTTCAAGAGAAAAAGCAAGGTGTTCTGGAAATGACTGTGAATAAGTTTTATTCTTCTTGCCAGTTTTCTCCTTTTCCTAAAGGTATCAGTTCTTGAACATTTTCATGGATGCTCTCTGGTGCATCACCAAGTGGCCATTATTTATGTGAGCTTTGACAATGGATGTTGGAAGATTATTCAGTGCAAAAGCAGGGCAGCCAAGTCCTACAAAGCCACCTTTGATAACTACAGTAAAGTAAATGCAAAAATGAATGCGTTTCAAAAGTGTTGTTCACTTAGGAATTCCCCAAACTGATGGTGGGCAAACCGCTGTACAACAGTTATATTTATGAGCACGAAAGATGAGCATGTGTTATGAATGTTGAACTTCAGTTGTATTTCAAGCTTTAAGCGATGTCTGACTAAAAGTCAAATACCAACTAGGATTTAATAACTACTAATTTACTTAAGTCATAATTAGGATGTATTCGACATAAACTTTTGACTTTGCATTTATTTTTGTCCACAGTAAATTTGCCTAATCCTTTGACTACATGTAAAAATCTCGATGATTTCCTCTTTAAGAGGAAACATTTTTTTTAGTTAACAACATCCTTAAACAAATACTTACATTTGTTTTCAATTTCCACCATCATGCATAAATTCTACCTGAATGTCACACCTCTCGTAAACAAATTGTGACTTATATTCCTTCAGATATTAAATATTATGCTAATACAATAATATTAATGGTAAGAAGCACACATACAATCTCAAAAATATCTTCAGAGTTATGGTATGAGGCACTGATGCTTAGATCAACAAAGATCAAAATTGTCTCTCCAGCTGTTAATATCCCCAAAGGGCTTCATGGCATTAGACTTATTTCCTCCTTCAGTAAGACCACAAAAAAATTGAGCTGTTCCTATTGAGCTGTTCCTGTGGAAATAATGAACTATCTGTTTCTTTTCTTGAAACATATCAAACCTCAATGTACAAACAGATACAGTAGCCTTCAAAAATGTTTGTCTCCCCTCTCAAATCCTACAAGATTAAAAAAGTCTTTAATATACAGTACTCTAACAACTTATAAAGAAGCATAATCAATACAGAATTTGTAGGTCATTCTATAGGATTCCATACAATCTATTCAGAAATATGTAGATATTACATATGTATGTACATACATTTGTATGAAATATCCAAAAATACTATATAGCCTATATTCACAATCCTGCAAACCCACTGGAGATTCTTGTTCAATGGAAGCGCTGGTCAGAGAGTCCAGTGTTGTGAGCAGTACCTCTGATACATGCTTTCTTCGAGTGAGGCTCTTTGTTGGGAGTGTAGGAGTTTTGAATTAAGATTTATGTTGCATAACTTTGGCTCTGCTGCTCTGTTCTTATGATGTCGAGTTTGCTCAACCACTGAAATATTTTTATGTACACAGTTTCTCCTTGTACAAGAGCACAGATTTTGTTTCCATTTGAAGGGACTTTAAAGAGTCAGTGCCTTCACTAAAAACATTTGGTATATCATTTTTTCTTTGTTTATACACATTCTCTCCCTCTCTCTGCAATTACATAAATCTCAAACACTTGTTATGAGTGCTTTGTTTTTAAAAAAGAGATGTGCGCCTTTAAGACTGAGAAAAGGATTTCTCTGAGAACAGTGAATGCTGAACTGGGTGTAGCACAGACTGCAAGGCAATCTGTTTTTCCAAGCCACTCAGCAGAGAGAAATGACTGTCACATGACTGATTGCTGGAGAGTTTTTAGTTTCTCTTTTGCAAGAAAAGACCACTTGGCTGGAACCTGTTCTGGAGACCAAAACAAGAGAACTCTTTCTAAAAGAAATCAAAAGACCAGTTTGCTGTTAGAAGGGATATGAAGACAGCCCAGAAACTCTTTCTCTTGAAAAATAATTCCAGTATCAAGGGAAATTCTAATTTCTTCATGAAGTTACAAGAACTTTGATGGAGTTGCAAATCAAAGACATGGACGCTAAAACCCGTATTGCTGTTTATGCCTGAAGGGAGAGAGAGGACCCAGGAAGAGGGATTCTGGCACTCTGTGGAGAATCGCTGCTTTGGCGAAAGGCTCCTTTGCTGATAGGAAGCCTGCATTGTTGAAGGTAGTCTCCAGTCTCTGAAAATCTCTACCTCAAGTGAGTCTTGTTGCATTGTTATATTTTTGGAAGCTCCTGAAATCTCAAGAAAGTTTTATACTGTTGGACTGCTACTTAGAAATCCAAGTAGACCTGTTGCTACACCTTTTACTGGGAGATCTGTGTTATCCCTGCTGCAGACAAATTGCCTTGAATGCCTACCCACCACAGACTGTTCATTAATTTCACCTGGAAACTTTGAGTGGCATTTGACTATTTGACTCTAGGGCACCTCACTGATCTGGAAATATTCTACCAGAAGTTACAACTCAGTTATTTTATTATTCCTAAAAAACAGTTCTAACTTAAAACCAATCTTTTAAAAAAACAGTCAGCCTTTGGGTTTTGAATGGATGTGTATGCATGAGGGTTAGGAAAAATAAGAAGTTATAAAATCTGTTCATACATATAGATTTATCTATTGTTTAAAATTGGTTTATTAATAAATAGTTAATTTATTGTTTAAAGAAACCTGGTTTAGTGTGCTTTATTCTGGGGAATAAATATGGTGTTTAATTTGGCTAATTTCTGGTAGGTGGGAAGCTTTATTTGATATGCTGTGACCTGTGGAGTAATGGGTCTGAATTAACAGTGCATTACTTCCGCCTTGGTTGTAACACAATCCATAGTGCAACTTACAGATGAGGGTGATGAAAATGACAACAGCCCTTCTGGCTCCTCCCCCTAAACAGAAAATAAGATTTGCCAAACATTTCCTCATACTGACAGTTCCCCCTGAAATTACACAGTTATGATACAGTGGTGTACTACTAACCAATGGCCCTGTGAAACAGTGAGGTGTCTGTCACATGCAGAGACCCTCCACCATGCTCAAGAGTGTCCAAACCAAACTACTGAGAACTCCAATAGGTAGAGTTTCCGACTGTGCAATCTTCTGGTAGGAACATACCTCATTTATCTAAGAGCTGAGATGCAGGTTAACAGAGGTTCCACCCAGGTATACTAATAGAGTTTATCACCGGTAAAGTTTTTGCCAGTATCAGCGTACCAGTTTGGCTAACTAATTCACATGATTATCTGCAGCTGAATGGAAGAATCTTAGCCCCAGTGACAGGCCTAAACTTTTAGGTTTCAGGTTGGTGGGGCATACATATACTGTAGTACTTCGAACCTACCTGCTTCAGGTATCGGATTACCATGTCTACAACACAGTGTTGATTTGGTTCCATCACCACAGGTATAATCTTGGGAATTGGTTGGCCTATAGACAACTAACAATCGAGGGATTGTGTCGTCATTAGGCGTCAAGGATTCCTCATAAGCAGCATGCTGAGCAGCTCAACTCTCCTTAAAATGCGTGCCTGCATTGAGACCACCTTGATCACAGCACAGACACACATATAACCCATCAAACAGTAATTCCACAAGTTGGAGATGCAGAGATTCAGCAACAGCCCAATCGTGGCGAGGACAACCCTGCATATATGAGTGTGCCCCATGCCTTGCTTCCAAGTAACCTCGAGTAGCAACTGTCATCCTTAACCTGACAATGATGTTCCAGACACCTGAGTCCAATGGCTACTTGGCTACTTCTCACCGACTACTTAATCAACGTCGTCATTTGAGCAGTGTTTGCAAAGAGGCTCTCTTGCTTGGGCGTCTAGTGACAGATAAGTGCAGGATGCAATCATTTTTATTTTGGTCAGAAATGCACCTTTTAGTTCCATCTCACGCAAACGGATGGAACCATCATTCTGTTGAATGGCTTGATCTTCTCAACCATGAAAGTGAACTGTTTGAACTCACAACTACTGACTACAATTGGCCTCAATCAATAAGAAAGGGGAAAACCAGGGTCCCTGCTTCCCATTATTGTTCACCATCATCTGTTGGAAATTTGCATGCCTGGTATAAGGTGACAACAGGATTGGAACCTCTCAGTCAAATAACCTTAAGACATTCACTGACAAGTTTCACAATTGAAAAAATGGTCACTCAGTTGAGCAACCAAAGTATTTCCAGATTATATCACTAATCTCGAGGTGAGAATGCATGACTGGAGAAATTGCATGAGAAAAAAGCATTCTTAAACAAAATGTAAACAGTAAATAATTTTGTTTTTTTCCCCTAAAATTACTAAAATTGCCATTTGCAGACTTAAACACAATCCATGAAATTGCAATCCTTGACAGTTAAACCTTGTGCAAAGATAAAGAGGGGCTTCTTCCGCTCCAAATCCATAACTTTGGCAGAAATTCAGCGGAAATCCCACATATTTTGGTTTCCGTGGAGGTTACGGTAGTGAAGCAGCAAAAGCCGTGAACAAGTCACCCCCATAATCTACCTCCCACTGCCGTCAGGAACTATTGGCAAGTTTGGTCATTTTGTTTCTATGTATTAAATATATATTTCATGTATGGACTTTTTAAATAAGTGTAACAAAAAGGTTCAAATTGCTTTCAAATACAATTGGGAAAATTCACATAAAAGGCATATAATTACTTGTATTTTCTCATATATAAATAAATCTTCAGTGAAATCAATTATACAAACAGGAGCACGCACAACAAATTAAATATGTTTGTAAGTCAGTGTGCTGCTTGATGATACATTGGGACATTCCAAGACCCCCACAACAGCTATTACTTTGGTTGCCTGTTTTGAAGATCTTTTTTTTTCGGTGTTCACTTGTGAGCAGATGCCGGCACCAAACTAGCAGCTATAAATTTCAGCAACTCTTTGTGCTGTAGGTAACAAGTTCAAAAACGAGGCACAAGGCACAGACAACTGACCTCTGTCTGGACATTCAGATGTTTGTTGCTTGTAACTTAAAAGCTCCCAGGCGCTTTTGGCATCATATAAAACTCTTTTGGGCTTTCAAAAAGAGAACTGAACAAAAAAAAATGTTGGTTATGCTAACCTATTTTCACACAGCTCTGCTTAGCAAAAAGTTCCAAAATTCAGTGTTTGTTCCAAAAAAATGTTTTAATCTCATATGAACAAACAGTGCAGCTTTACTTGGGGGTATTATGTATGTTACTCAATAAGACCAAATTGCATGTACTCTTTTTTTAAAAAGACCATCATGTTCACTATTATTTCAAGTGTCTTTCTGTTAAGCACACCTGTTGAGTGGGCAGGTTTGGCAGAATAATTTTTGTAGCAAAGTACATCATGACAATAACAAACTGTTCATAAAAACAAGAAATGCTGGAACCACTCAGCAGGTCTGGCAGCATCTGTGGAAAGAGAAGCAGAGTTAACTTTTCGGGTCAGTGACCCTTCTTCAGAACTAGCAAATATTAGAAATGTCAAAGGTTATAAGCAAGTGAGCCGGGGGTGGGGCAAGAGATAACAAAGGAGAAGGTGTAGATTGGACAAGGCCACATAGCTGACCAAGAGGTCATGGAGCAAAGGCAAACAATATGTTAATGGTGTGTTGAAAGACAAAGCATTAATACAGATAGGGTGTTAACGAACTGAAGATTGAGCAGCAGCAAGTACAAACACGAAAAAAAAAACAGTGGGTAAGCAAACTGAACAAACTACAATGAAATGAAATAAACAAAAGAAAAACAATTGTAAAAAATGTAAAAAAGAAAAAAGAAAAAAATAACTAAAATGAAAGTAAAATGGGGGGCTGTCATGCTCTGAAATTATTGAACTCAGTGTTCAGTCCGGCAGGCTGTAGTGTGCCTAATTGGAAAATGAGATGCTGTTCCTCGAGCTTGCGTTGATGTTCAGTGGAACACTGCAGCAAGCCCAGGATAGAGATGTGAGCATGAGAGCAGGGGGGAGTGTTGAAATGGCAAACAACCGGAAGCTCAGGGTCCTGCTTGCAGACTGAGTGGAGGTATTCCGCAAAGCGGTCACCCAGTCTGCATTTGGTCTCCCCAATGACCAAATGGTATGTTCTGTCCACAAAAAGCATAACCAATCTAATCTGGTCAGTTACTGCCCTGTCAGTCTCCTCTCTCCTCTCAATCATCAGCAAAGTAACAGAAGGTGTCGGTGACAGTTCCATCAAGGAGCACTTACTCAGCAATAACCTGCTCACCACCACCTTCTCATGGGAATTAGGGATGGACAATAAAATCTGCCCTGGCCAGCCATGCCCACATCCCATGAAACGAATAAAACAAAATGCTCAGTTTGGGTTCCACCAGGGCCTCGTGGCTCCAGACCTCATTACAGCTTTGGTCCAAACATGGACAAAAGAGCTGAATTCCAGAGGTGAGGTGACGGTGACTGCCTTAACATCAAACCACTCGCCTTGGAAACCAGATGGTGAAATATCGGCTGCAGATACTGATCCACGCTGTGATTTCACTTTGAGCCCTGGTTCTCCACCCACTGTGACCTCTGGGCAGGTCGCTTCACTTTAGAAGGAGAGCCATTTATTTTATTACTCCTGACTCTGTCGCCCTGCCTCTTCCATAATTCGAATCATTGCGACTAAAATGTCACTTTTTCTCCCATGAAACTCGCAAGTAGACTTTGAGAAGCTATGTTTACCTTCGGTTATGTGCAGTCTCTCCGCACACTCGTTTCCTTCTCAGATGTGACGTATAGCCTCCGCGGCCAGCAGAGTCACAAAACCTACAACTGCTGAGATAGATGTCCGCTCAATATTGGTAACGTTGCCACCGAGGCTGAACTGACGCTCCAGCTGTGAGGCAAGAGCACACCCACTTTCCATTAGCTGCACCTTCAGTCATTCCCAGTTAATCCTGTTTTATTGCAGTAAATTTGATGGCCACTTTTAATCTGATACATTTTTCCTAATGTAGCAGTTTTTGGTAAAGTTACACTATACATTTTGGAATTCTACCGTTTATTAAGGAATCTCGTTATTGCAAGTATTGTTTCAAAAAAAGAGCAAAGTGCCATTTATTTAGGGCTCAAGACTTTCCAATACTGTTCACAATTAAACACTTTTAAAGCGCCAGCACTGCCGTGTCTTCCTTTTTCCTCAACAGAGGATTCACCCCGCCACATAATGGGTGACAAGGCCCTCAATCATGCCTGTTCCATTTCCCGCACTTCTCTTCTCACCCCTTCCCCCCTTTGTCCTCACCTTCCATTCCACCATTTCCAGTGTGATGCCACACCAAACAGATTTTCTCCTCTCTTCCCCTTTCAGTATTCTGAAGGGACTATTCTCTCCCCCCAAAAAAACCCAGGTCCACTTCTCAATCACCCCCTACACCCCCTCCCCTTCCCACAGCACTTTCCCCTGCAAGCACAGGAGATGAAACATCTGCCCTACTACCTTCTCCCTTTCCCTCATCCAGGGCCTCAAACACTCCTTCCAGGTGAAACAATTTACTTGTACTTCTTTCAATTTAGTATATTATATTTGCTGCTCACCATGTTTGCTGCCTGATCCCTCAAACTTTTTAACTCCTTGTTACATGGTCCTCTAATTTTCTGATTTATACACTGTCCAACACTATGATTGCTTTAGAGGGCCTGTTATGACTAAGTGAGAAGGTGTCTAGGGGTCCCTCTCGGCCTTCACCTGGTCTTATCGTAACACGGTTTAATTTTAAACACAGTGTTTTTAGCTCCCCCTTGGTGAATTCTTGTTCACCGCTTTCCAATTATAGGGCAAAGAAACCAGAACAAACATGCTTTCTTAGGTTTAAAGCAGTTGAAATTTATGAAACTTAAACTCTAATGCAGTTGACGCCTACAGATACACAACGCGCCCACGCTAGCATGCAAAAGTGATACACATGTGCAAACAGAGTTTTTGTTACGGTTCCTCGAGTTCACTGTCGAGTCCTTGATTGTAGGTAGATCTTGCTTTTCGTTGGGGTCCAGTATTCTTCTTAAACCTTGTTCGCTGTCGGACACTTTTCTCTCTTGGGGTTCATGTGTCTTCAGTGGATTCAGAGGCTTGTCAGAAAGAGATGGGAGCAGGCAGACAGGAGAGGCTGTGGCGAGCCAGCCAGGAGCGATCTTCTCAGTCCAGGGACATTCTGCTTTCTGCCCAAACTGTTTGTACAAAGTCAAAAAACTCAAGTTGCCCAGCAGGTTAGTCATGTGATGAGCTGGTTTGACCATGTCTGTTTGTGTATTCGGCCATCTTAGCAGTCAACCTGGAATGCGAGCTTCTCCACCTTCAACATCTGGTGCTCAGAAGTCCATTGTAGGTTGAAGGTATCAGGGAATGGCTGCTTTGTCCTTCCAAACACTGTCTGTTAATATGCAAATGTCTTTTCCAGCCACAGCTGATTTGTTTAACAAGTCCTTTCTTCACTCCAGTAACAGTTTAAAATCAATGTTCATGACAAAATCTTGGCAGGTGGGGTCCTAGCATGACAGGGCCTATAAACTATCCCCACCAGTGTTTTCTGCCCTTTGTTATTTCCAAGCTTCACCCATACTGATTCTAAATCCTGATGAAGTTCAATGCAGAGGAATAATGTTAGGAAGAACATGGAGAAACAATGTAGAATAAAGGGTACAATTCTAAATGGGGTGCAGAAGCAGAGGGACCTGGGTGTATATGTGCCTATAAGAAGGGTCACTGACCCGAAACGTTAACTCTGCTTCTCTTTCCACAGATGGTGCCAGACCTGCTGAGTGGTTCCAGCATTTCTTGTTTTTATTTCAGATTTCCAGCATCCGCAGTATTTTGCTTTTATGTATATATGCCTAAGTCATTTAATGTGGCAGGGCAGGTTGAGAGAGCGGTTAACAAAGCATACAATGTCCTGGGCTTTATTAAGAGGGGCATAGAGTATAAGAGCAAGGAAGTCATGTTGAACTTGTATAAGACACTTGTATAAGTTCGGCCTCAGCTGGAGTATTGCGTCCAGTTTTGGGCGCCGCACTTTAGGAAAGATGTGAGTGCATTGGAGAGAGCACAGAAGAGATTCATGAGAATGGTTCCAGGGATGAGGAATTCAGTTATAGATTTGAGAAGTTAGGACTGTTTTCCTTGGAGCAGAGAAGGCTGAGAGGTGATTTGATAGAGGTATTCAAATTCATGAGGGGTCTGGACAGAATAGATAGAGAGAAACTGTTCCCACTCATGAAAGGATCGAGAACAAGAGGCCACAGATTTAAAGTATTTGGTAAGAGAAGCAAAAGTGACACGAGGAAAAACTTTTTCACGCAGCGAGTGGTTAAGGTCTGGAACGCGCTGCCTGAGAACGTAGTGGAGGTTCAATTGAAACATTCAAAAGGGAATTAGACAGTTAAATGAAAAGGAAAAATGTGTAAGGTTACGGGGAGAAGGTGGGGGAATGGAACTGAGGGATTCCTCTCCAGTACCTCACATTAGTGGCCATTTCTCATGTCAGTATTTGTAAGGTGTCAGTAAGAGATCTGACTGGGGCGGGTTCCATCACCAAACTCAATCCTGTCTTCACACAATATCCACACATATTTTGAGGTGGATCTGGTTGGATTCCCTTGCCAATTAGCCTAAGCTGTGATCAGTTGTAATACCTATGGCTATCCAAGTCCATACTGCTATTGATTGGAGAATTCTAACATGGTGCAAAAAAATTCATAATACTCAAGGTTGATCTTTTGGGTCTTGCATCTTTCCTTTATCCCTTTTTTAAAAAAAAACAAATACTTCCCTCAATAATCACAGATCTTATGCAAAGTCAAGAAAAAAATCATTTGGACATTTGTGGATCTATTACATCGACACAGGGATACAATGAGCAGAATGACTTTCCATTTCTATCAGATACATTTAATTTAACAAAATTATATGCCAGAAACAGGTATCATAGGAAGTTATGTCCTAATTGATACCATCTTAGCAGACTTCATTGATGCCATTAATAACTCAAACAAGTGAAAACTGGAGTATATATTCACAAGCATCAGAATGCTGGTTTAAGTTACATGGTTAACACAGCCAAGTCAAAAAATCAACAAAATGAGAGCAAGTCATATTTATACAGTGCTTTTAATGTAACAAAATGTCCCAAGGCACTTTACAGGAGTGGTATGAAGCACAATTTGACACCAGGCCATATAAAGAAATACTGGCAGATGACCAAAAGCTTGTTCAAAGGCATAGATTTTAAGGAGCATCTTAAAGGTGGAAAGAGAAGTCGAGGCAGAGTGTTTTAGGGATGGAATTGCTCCAATGATGGAGCAATTAAAATCAGTGAAGCTCAGCAGGCCAGAATTAGAGGAGAACAGATATCTGAGGGTTGTATGGGACTGGAGGTAAGTTACGGAGGTAGGGATGGACGAGGCCATGGAAGGATTTGAAAACAAGGCTGAGAACGTTACAAATCGAGGTATTGCTTAACCAGGGGCCAATGTAGGCCAGCGGGCACAGGGGTGATGGGCTTGGTGCAAGTTAGGACACAGGCAAAGTTTTGGATGACCTTAAAGTTATACAGAGTAGAACGTGGGAGGCCAGCCAGGAGTGTGTTGAAATAGACACATCTAGTGGTAACAAAGGCATGGATGAGGGCTTCAACAGCGGATGAGCTGAAGCAGGACGGAGTTGCGTGACATTACAGAAGTGCAAATAGGCAGTCTTTGTGATGGCGTAGACGTGTGGTCGGAAAATTACCTCAGGATCAAACATCGAGTGTTTCTTTTTAAACTCATGAGTAGCTGCAATAAATGGTTGTAATATTTGATTGCCTAATTATGCCATAGTTTTCAGACATGTTTTACTGCATATGGTACATCATATATCAAATTTGGACAGGAATTATAATCACTCATTTGAACATAAGCAAATTAGCACATTCTTGTATTTAGTTTACAGGCATGGCACTGTTACTCAATGACCTTTGAACTGATGGGCTACTGTCTGAAAAGACTTTTTACAAAAAAGAGGTGAACTGTCTCCTGGGCTTTTCCCACCCTGCTTTGGTAGAAACCCCACTTATGCATGTAAATGTGTTCCTGGAGTTACATTGGAAGCCCCAACGGCTATCATCCCCATAATTAACTCTGATATCCCAATATCAAGTAAAAATGAAGATATGCTAGTCAATATTTTAAAAAATAAATTATCCACATTTTTCTTTAGTCACAAGGGTGGAATAGCCTCAGCCATTATGAATCAGGTTATTCATGTCATCAGCTTGTGCAAACTCACTGGTGTAGAATGACTGCAGCAGTTGTTTACATACCAGTCACTGCACTTTAAACATAATTTGTTGTGACACTTTTGAAATGATTCAACATGTTTAGCATATTACATAAAGCATTATTGGCTTCTCTCTGGACATCAATACTCCTTAGTGAATAAGAATCAGGAGGCACAACTTAAGCAGTAAAGAAAAAACACTGCAGCTTCTAAAGGAAAAAACTTTAATGTCAAAATATTTAAATTCACACAACTAAGACAAATAAATGCAAGCAGAGTGTGGAGATAAGAGGTTAAGTGTCAGTATCTTTCTTAAAATCTGATCTGCAGTTAGCATTTAACTGGGATTTACCCTCTAAATAAAGTAGGGTTAAGAAAGTAAAGTGAGTTTCTTCCAGCCTTAGGCAGGGATTAACAACCTCTACTGCAGAGTAGCTGATTAGTTAAGTGCTAACCAGTCCAAACTGGTTGCTGCAGATTCAGCTTTAAAAAGTATACAAAGTGATTCCTGACAATGCAACAGCCCGCTGACATCAGAGTGCGCCAACATGCACACATGCACAGCCACATCTTGCCAGGACTTGGTGGCGCATGCGCAGAATGACGTCATTGCATGTGCGCACCAGATGCACATTCGCTCATGCGCGATAAAGTGATATCGGGTATCCAGCCCCTCAGTCAGCTGGAGGAAGCGGCTGAATGGGAGACTTTCAGGCTGAAGGTCTCCGCCCCCCCCCACCCCCTCTCGCTCCAGGCCAGCGAGCAGCTGGAGAGCGGGGTGGTACAAGCAGGGAGCGATTGGCCAGGGAAGTGGCAGGGAGCAAGCAGGGACGGGAGCGAGTGGCGGGGTGGGGTGGGGGAGGGGCGTGGGCTGAGCGGCTGAGGTGAGGAGGAGGGGGAGATAGCGAGTTGCCGAGGGGGGAGTGCAGCCAGTGGGGTGGGAGCTAGTAGCTGCATTCGGGTGAAATCAGTCCTGGTCAGTCATACAGTCGAATCACAGTAACGAACTAGCAGCACATTTAAAACTCTGCCCGATTTTCTTTTCCATCGATCAGGGTGCCAATTCACTATCTTCCAATGGAAATTCAATCATAAAATTCCTTTTGTATTTAATAGGATTACTGGAATATACAGTTAATATCCTATAACTATATGGTAGTATATTATTGAGCTTCCACCCAACTTAATGTAAGCTAGTTTGCGGGAAGGCTGCATTTACTAACAACGCAACCACGAGGTGGCGCAGTACTTGCACCTGCGCAAATGCAGGCTCTTCAACTGGAACGTCACTGTCTGTGATGTTCAGGCAGCTGCCAGGATTAAATAAAAACAAGAAATTCTGGAAATACTCAGCAGTTCTGGCAGCATCTGTGGAGAGAGAAGCAGAAACGTTAACTCTCCTTCTCTCTCCACAGATGCTGCCAGACCTGCTGAGCATTTCCAGCATTTCTGGTTTTATTTCAAATTTCCAGCATCTGCAGTATTTTGCTTTTATTATTATGCCAGGATTAAAGATGGCACTGCTCTATTTATCACAG
The DNA here is from genome assembly GCF_036365525.1 of Heterodontus francisci. Lineage (NCBI taxonomy): Eukaryota > Metazoa > Chordata > Chondrichthyes > Heterodontiformes > Heterodontidae > Heterodontus > Heterodontus francisci. The sequence goes on along the minus strand of NC_090388.1, from coordinate 22,231,833 downwards.
GAAATGCTTATGGCTAGATTGTTCTAGCAAACCACATTAAGTTGGATCGAAACCCAGTAATATGCTACCTAGTTATAGTATTTTGATGACATCAACGGGCCGCTGCATTGTCAGGAATCACTTTGTTGCTGGAATGATCTAGCCACGAGCATTTCCTGTGATAAATTGAGCAGTGCCATCTTTAATCCTGGCAGATACTGATGTTCCAGTTGAAGAGCCTTCATTTGCGCATGTGCAAGCACTGCGCCATCTAGTGGTTGCATTGTCAGCAAACGCAGCCAAAAGTATAAATGCAGAGGTCTGTATGCAGATTGCAAGCAGTGTATGGAGATACATGTTTGGTGAGGGGGGAGGAGGTGCTCCTTTTTTTCTACTCTTTTAAAACCCTCCAGCATTTGGTTCCTACTTCGGTACAGTGGAAGGAGCTGGGTTGATGAGTAACTGGTAAGCTATATAATAAAATAGTCTGTAAAGTTAAGATATGGCAGGGCAGCTCGGCCAAGTGGAATGTACAGCTTGTGGCATGTGGGAAGTCATGGATGCACCATGTGTCATTGGCTTAATGTTGACAAGATTCTGTCCAAAGTCATAGCCAGTCGAGTCAAGTCTGCTCTGGAGTTGGTGATTCATCCTGATCAGACCTGTACTGTACCCGGCAGGAAGATCTGATAGTCTCGCGCTACTCAGGGATACGATCGCCTATGTGCGGGACAGGAGGGTGGACACCTGCCTCATCAGCCTGGACCAGGAGAAGGCTTTTGACAGGATATCGCACACCTACATGATGGACGTGCTTTCCAAAATGGGATTTGGGGAGGGAATCTGCAATTGGATCAAACTGCTCTACACAAACATCAGTCGCGCAGTCTCAATCAATGGGTGGGAATCGGAAAGTTTCCCGATCCAATCTGGAGTCAGACAGGGCTGTCCTCTCTCCCCGGTCTTGTCTGTTTGCTATATTGAACCCTTTGCTGAGTCTATTAGGAAGGATGCGAGCATAAGAGGGGTGACAATCCCAGGCAGTGGAGGCACTCAGGTAAAAACCTCCCTGTACATGGATGACGTCGCCGTCTTCTGCTCGGATCCGCTGTCCGTGCGCAGACTGATGAGCATCTGCGACCAGTTCAAACTGGCCTCGGGAGCCAAAGTTAACCATGGCAAGAGCGAGGCCATGTTCTTTGGGAACTGGGCTGACCGATTCTTTGTCCCCTTCACCGTCAGGTCAGACTACCTGAAGGTGCTGGGGATATGGTTCGGAAGGGCTGGGGCGTGCACCAAAACCTGGGAGGAGCAAGTAGCCAAGGTACGACAAAAGTTGAGCATGTGGGAGCAGCGATCTCTCTCCATTGTGGGTAAGAACCTGGTCATCAGGTGCGAGGCGCTCACGTTGTTGCTGTACGTGGCGCAGGTCTGGCCCATAACCCACTCCTGCGCTGTGGCGGTCACCCGAGCCATTTTCCGCTTCATCTGGGGATCCAAAATTGACCGGGTCCGGAGGGACACGATGTTCAAACCTATGGATAAGGGCAGGAAAAATGTACCCAACGTCGCCCTCATCCTGAGGACCACCTTCGTGTGCGGCTGCATCAAGCTGTGTATAGATCCCCAGTACACAAATTTCAAGTGTCACTACGTGCTGAGGTTCTATCTGTCCCCGGTGTTGCGAAGGATGGGCCTGGTCACATTGCCGCGGAACGCTCCATGCAGTTGGACCATGCCGTACCATCTATCCTTCGTGGAGCAGTTTCTGCGAGAAAACACCTTTGACCACCAATTCATCAGGCAGTGGTCTGCACGGAATGTCCTCAAGGCCCTACGGGAAAAGGAGACGGTGGATCCTGTCGGATGGTTCCCCGAGCAGACCGCCAAAGTCTTTCCATCACCAGAACTTTCAAACAAGCACCAAGATGTAGCTTGGCTGGTGGTGAGAAGAGCCCTCCCAGTCAGATCCTTCCTGCACATGTGAAGTCTCGCCCCCTCCGTGCAATGCCCCCACGGTGGCTGTGGTGGGGAAGAGACGGTTGCCCACCTCCTCCTGGAATGTGTCTTTGCAAAGCAGGTGTGGAAAGAGATGAAGTGGGTTTTGTCGAGGTTCATCCCAAGCAGCTCTGTAACATAGGAGTCTGTGCTCTACGGGCTGTTCCCAGGGACGCACACCGAGACAAACATCAACTGCTGCTGGAGGACTATCATTTCGGTGAAAGACGCCCTTTGGTCTGCCCGAAACCTGCTGGTCTTCCAGCGCAAAGATTTGTCCACGACCGAATGTTGCAGACTGGAACATTCCAAGGTCCAGGACTACATGCTGAGGGACGCACTAAAGTTTGGGGCAGCCGCAACAAAGGCTCAATGGGGAAAGACCACAGTGTAAGCTCCCCCCACCAAGCTGAACCGAGGGGCTGGATCCATGGGAAACCCTTCGAACTGTATTGGGAAATTTTTCATTTGCTGTAAAATGTAATTGGCATGACAAATGTGAAATGGAAGGGTTGTGAGACAACTCATGATTGTAATGAAGCAAACGGACCTCGTTTGCACTGTTTATATTTTTTGACTTGGTGCTGTTTGAAACTGGTAATGTAATTTTTACAGATTTTTATGAATAAAGTATATTTTGGAAATAAAAAAATACCATGTGTCCAAGACAAACACATCTGCAGAAGTGTCACTGGCTGCACTTGAGCTCTGGGTTTTGGAACTCGAGCGGCGGGTGGAGTCACTGTGGTGCATCCGTGAGGCAGAGAACTCCGTGGATAGCATGTTTAGGGAGTTGGTTACATCGCAGGGTAAGAGCATGCAGGCAGATCGGGAATGGGTGACCGCCAGGCAGTCTAAGAGAACCAGGCAGGTAGTGCAGGAGTTCTCTGAGAAGATCTCACTCGCTAATCAGTTTTCCATTTTGGATACTGTTGAGGGTGATGGTTCCTCAGGGGAGTGCAGTCACAGCCATGTTTGTGGCACCACAGGTGGCTCAGCCGCACAGGAGGGGAGGAAGAAGAGTGGAAGAGATCAGTGATAGGGGATTCATTAGTTAGGGGAACAGACAGGCATTTCTGCAGCCATAGATGTGACTCCAGGATTGTGTGTTGCCTCCCTGGTGCCGGGGTCAAGGATCTCATGGAGCGACTACAGGACAGTCTTCTGGGGGAGGGTGAACAGCCAGAGGTCGTGGTCCACGTTGGCACCAATGGCATAGGTAGGAAGGGGGATGAGGTCCTGAAAGCAGATTCTTTAGAGCTAGGAAGGAGATTAAAAAGCAGGACCTCAAAAGCAGTAATCTCAGGATTACTCCCAATCCCACGTACGAGTGAGCATAGGACTAGGAGAATTGAGCGATTGAACACGTGGCTGGAGAACTGGTGTAGGAGGGAGGGCATCAGATTTCTGAGGCATTGGGACCAGTTCTGGGGCAGGTGGGACCTGGACAGGATGGACGGGTTGCATCTTAGCAGGACTGGTACTAATATCCTCACAGGGAAACTTGCTAGCGCTGTTGGGGAGGGTTTAAACTAAATTGTCAGTGCGATGGGAACCTGAGAGGGAGCTCAGATTGGAGGGAAGCAAAACTGGTAACACAAAGTAGAAAAGTAGTAATCAAAATTAGAAGGCAGATGAAACAAAGACAAACATCAAATAGGATCAAAATGGGGGATAATGTTAAGACCAATTTAAGGGGACTCTATCTGAATGCACGCAGCATTCGCAACAAAGTAGATGATTTGAAGGCACGAATAGGAGGAAAATTGGTATCATTTAATTGCCATTTCGGAGACGTGGTTACAGGGTGACCAGGGCCGGGAACTGAATATTCAGGGATATTCGTCATTTAGGAAGGATAGGCGAAGGGGAAAAGGACGTGGGGTAGTGCTGTTAATAAGGGACGTGATCAGCACATTAGTGAGAGAGGATCTTAGATCAAAGGAGCAAGATGTAGAATCAGTTTGGATGGAGCTAAGAAATAGAAACAGGCAGCATACTCCCATTGGTGGGAGTTGTTTATAGGCCACCACCTTGAGGAATTTAAAAACTCTCTTCCCCTCTCCATAAAGACCCAAGTGAAGTAACAAAAAGTACATAGAGTGAGAAAAGCTGCAATTCTGGCTGATGAGTTTGCTCTAATATACAAGTCGGTTCCCCGGGGAAAATCTTTCCTAGTCACCCCGACAAATCTGAAAAAGACAAAGGGTGGGAAAGTGATAGGAGCCCAAACAGTGCTGGGAGAGAAATAAAATTTAGACACATAGGGAGCCCTCCTTCAGCCAAAAAGGATGGCACTGTAAGTAGGAGTGAAACCCGGAGACCTGTGTGCTTCCATTGTAATAAAGCAGGTCATCTAAGAGCTGACTGCTGGAAACTACGGGAAAAGCCTGTAAGGTTAATCAGGGCACACCCGCTCAGTGAAGGAGAAGGGACCCTGATGGAAAGCCCAGCAGAACAAGCTATGGCTTTAACTGCAGCAGCAGTAAGACCCAGAAAAAAATACTGCTGTAGCTGCAGGAAAATCTGAGATCCCTGAAGGTTATCAGGATTTTGTGTCTGAAGGGAGAGTAATCCCATACCCCTAGAGTGGGGCAAGCAAGCCCATAGTAATCCTCAAGGATACAGTGGCTACCAGATCCTTCTTGCTGGGAAAAGGCCTGACCTTTCCCCCAGAGTGCAGTGAACACCAGAATGATGGTGAATGGTATTGGAGGACAGTGTACACCTGTACCTTTACACCGGGTGCACCTGGAGTGTGACCTAGTTTTTGGACCAGCGCCGGTGGGATTGGCCCTAGTTTGCCTGTGGACGGGGTTGACCTGTTCCTAGGTGATGATCTGGTTGGGGGCAAGGGTGGTAGCTTCCCCTGTAGTGATAGAGAGACCACCCAGTATTGAGAAAGTTAGCACAGGCTTCTCAGACTGAAATTGAAGCAGAGGGAGTCCCTGATTGCTACTATTTAAAGAATGAGGTACTGATGAGGAAGTGGAGTTCTCCTCACAGACCTGAAAACAAAGAGTAGACAGGGGTTCACCAGTTAGTAGTGCCACTGAGGTACCGGAAAGAAATATTAACAATGGCCCATGAGATTACAGTGGCTGTACATGTCAGTATACGAAAAGCCAAAGCCCACATAAGACAGCAGTTTGACTGGTCAAAACTGCGCAAAGATGTAGTGGAGTACTGTAGGAACTGCCACATGTGCCGGGTTGAGGAGAAACCTGAACCTGCAGTGAAATCTGCACCCCTAACTCCTGTATCGGCTTTTGGGAAACCCTCGAGCAGAGGGCTGGTGAATTGTAAGGGACCCCTGCCGAGAACAAAAGGGCAGAGACAGGCACAGGGCTGGCAAAACTTTAGAGAGGAAAGGGGGAAAAGGGATAACGAGGACAGGTTAAAGGAGGTCTGGGAAGATTCCCAAATGAAAACCCCTAGTATCCGGTCAGCCAACCCTGAAGTGTTAGAAAAACTAGATGCCACATCCTCCTATGTAAATGCAGACAACCGAAACACCCCACCAGGGTTGCAAACAGCATTTGCAGAAATCTGCAGGGACAAAGAAAGTCCTCAAGTGGGGAGAGAAACCGTGAGGGTGATGCCTCACCTAATCGAAGTGCCGCAGGGGAGTGCAGTAGAATCCAGACAAATAACTGCAAGGAGGAGTGTCCCAGAGGACAAAGGGAAGATTAGCAAAGAATCCTCCCCCACAGTCAAGAGAAAAGGCAACCAACAATGCCCTAAAGTGAACAGCACTTGCATGACTCACTAGAGCACTGAAAATGAGGTCAGAGTGGATCCACCCACTCCTGACTTCCATGATCAGAGCTCCAAACCAGGGCTAATTAAATCTGATCACCCCCTGCAGACCCCAACAGGAACAAAGGCATCCTAGGCAATCATGGAAATGTGCAAACTTCGAACCTCCCCAGAAATCACTTGTTTATTGGGATGCCCATACCCAACGTATTGCAAGCCGATAGTGAAGAAACTTTAAACCCTTTGGGCAGCACATAACTATCTCAGACCCGCCTCAAGGGAAGAGGGGCAGTTTGAAGCAGTGCTGCTACAAAGGAAAGACAGGCTGTAACAATCTTAAGATTTCTGGATGAATGAGAGAAATGCATGTGTGCTTTCCTGTATTGTCATTTCCTTCTAATTTATGATGAAATGCTCCCCTAATGTCGCATTTCATTAGGCGAGAGGTGGAGGTGTGATGGAAACCACAGCTGCCAAATGGAAACATATTAATTTCATCATATGGAACACTACTTGAACTTTTTACTGGACATTGAACATAACTTGTTTCAAAGGACCACAGAGCTGAACAGCTGAAACATGGCTGCACATTTGCCTTCCGAGAGACAGTTGCATAGAGAGACAATGGTAGTGCTCACTGATGGGTTTTGTCAATAATGATGATCAAAAGACATTGAGAGCCATTGACTTTGTAAGAGATAAACCTCCACCCACCAACACCCCCCCCACCTCCCACCGAGTATGCCTGGTAAGCTTTGAAGAATCAACAATCCGCCCCAGAAGATGCTGTTTCAAACAAAGAGCTGGTCACATGACTTACCTGCTGGCCAGACTGGGAACATTTTGAATTGTGCCTCACAGAAAGGTTAAGGGAAGACTGCAACTGAACTTGAAGAAGAAAGCACCTTTCTCTCTGCCAAGCAAAATCCCAGGGACCCATGGAAGTAGCTTAAGCCTCAAGACAGAGGAGCTCTTCAGTCTTCTGGTACCAGAGAAACAAGTTTGAAAGTGTGCACTGGGCCCCAGTGAGAACTGTAAGACTTCAACACCAATCAAGGACTACACAGCAAAACTAAAGACAGTAACTGAATTCCATTTACTACTCCAAACCCTACCCCTTTAATTCTTTCTCATCCTCTGCATCTATTTGTGTGCATGTTTATCGTATGCATGCTAGCATGGTTGTGTCATATATTTTCAGTAATTTTAACTGAGTTAGAGTATTTGTGGTTTAAACCTAAGAATACCTGTCTGGTTGGTTCATTTACAATTACAATGAGAGAGCAGTGAGCAAGGACTCACTGAGGTGAAGCTACAAACACTGTTCTAAAAGTTAAACCCTGTTACCACCAAACCAGGAAAGGGGCCAGAGGGGAGGGAACCTGAGACCCCTTCCTCACCCAGTCATAACAGAAAGGTGTGACCTGTGGAGCAGTGGGACTAGAAAAGACAGTTGTTATGACCAAGGTGGGGGTAATGCACTGTTAATTCAGTCCCACTACTCCACAGGTCACAGCATGTAAGTAAAGTTTCCCACCTACCAGAAAAATAGCCAACTTAATAACTTTATTTATCTCCAGAATAAAGAAACCTGGTTTGGTGAGCTTTAAACAACAAAATTAACTATTTATTAATAAACCAAGTTTTAAATAATGAGATGAATCTATATGTATGAAAGGATTTTATAACTCCTTAATCTTCCTAACCCTCATGCACACACATACATTCAATTACCAGTGGTTAACTGGGGAAAATGGAAATATGGTCTTTATAGCAGTTTCTCAGAAATAATAAAATAACTGGGTTGTAACTTCTGATGGTATTTTCTGATTCGGTGAGGTGTCCCAGAGTCGAATAGTCAGATGCTACTCGATGTCCCTCCAGGTGAAATTAATGAACAGTCTATGGTGGGTAGGCATTCAAGGTAATTCATCTGCAGCAGGCATCACACAGATCTTTCAGCAAACAAGTTGGAGCAACAGGTTTATTTAAATTTTAAAGTAGCAGTCTAACAGTAGAAACTTCCTTGAGAATTCAGGATCTTCCAAAACACAAAAGTCAACAGGACTTACTCTTAGCAAAGGAACCTTTTCCACAGAGCACAGCAGTTACAGAACTCACTCTTTGGACAGGAATTCTTGAATGGAGGCAACCTGCCCCACCTGAAACACAGGCTTTCTTTCTCCAAAGCAATGTTACTTCAAAGAGTATAGTAATTCCTCTTTTCTCTGGGTCTCTTCCTCTTTGTTATAGGAATTATTTATCAAGAAAGTGATTTTTTTTTGGGCTGTATTCCTGGCCAATTTCCAGCAGTAACTTTGAGCTGCTCACAGCCCCTGCATTCTTTCACTGCCAAAATGGAACTGGAAGCCTCCAGCAGTCCAAAGCGCAAGACTGCCATAAATACTTCTGCTGCTTGGATACTGGGTTACAGCCTGCGCTCTTCAAACACTAAATGTCAACACTCAAGGCTCACAGAAAACACCCTTCTCCCAGTTTTTAAAGGCACACAGACCTCAGTTTAAAAAAAACCTCTTATGACACAGTGCACTCCTCTCACCTTGGTTGTGACATATAATTGGGGGCTCGTCTGGGATTACCCAAAAGTCAATGACGTGCAATTGTAAGTGGGGTAATAATAATTGAAAAGAGAAAAAGTAAAAAAAAAACAGGTTTCTTGTGTATTAGAATAAAGTTTACACTACCTGAATATCTTTGTTAGTTGCTACGACCTTTCTGGGGAAGGAGGATGTATCCCAGAGTGATGAGAAACTTAACCAAGGTTAGACTAAAGGAATTGGCAGAAACGTTGGTGTTCGAGTTAAAACCAAGAGCTAAGAAAGCAGATACAATTGAGGTAACAGCACACCATTTGAAATTGGAAGAAAAAGGCGAACCAGACGGTAGTGCTGTTGAATTTGCTAGGATTCAGTTGCAATTGGAAATGAAAAAAATTGAGCAGGAAAAAGAATTGGAAAAACTTAAGCTTGAACAGGAAAGAGAATTGACAATGAAAAAACTTGAACTTGACAGAGAAGAAAGGGCAAAAGAGAGAGCATTTCAAAGAGGAAGAGAAGAAAGGGAATTCAAAGTTAAAAGAGCTGCAACTAAGTCAAAAGAGTGGCCTTGGCTCCAAGGAAAATTCTGGTGAGGAAAGATCTGATTCCAGCCCAGGACCCAGTGGAGAGCTGTTTAAATTTGTACAAGCCCTCCTGAAGTTTGAGGAAAGGGATGTAGAGGCATTTTTCATTTCTTTTGAAAAGATAGCCAGACAGATGAAGTGGCTGTATTGAAAGCTGGACACTACTAATGCAAAGCCGTTGATAGGCAGAGCTCATGAAGTTTATGCTATGCTTTCTGAGGAGACTGCTGCAGATTATGAGATGGCAAAAAAGGCTCGCTGCTTATAAGTTGGTCCCAGAAATGTCAGAACCTCCAGGGACAGCCTGGGCAGACCTTTCTAGAATTTGAGAGGGTAAAGCAAATTAATTTTGATTATTAGATGCGGGCACTAAAGGTAGAGGCCATCTATGAGAAATAATTCTCCCCGGAAGAATTTCAAAATTCACTCCCTCCGTTAGTAAGAACCCATGTAGAGAACCAGAAGGTTTCAACAGCCAGTGGAAATCGATAATTATGAGCTTGTTCACAAGCCAAAACCCTTTGTCCATCACCACCACAAACTTGAGAATAGAAGTGGGAGGGTGAAAGGAAGGCATGTAGCCCGGGACAAGAAAGGGTAGTTAGGAATGCCCGGGATCATCTCCTCAGGCCAGAAAGGAAGATGCTGAGGGTAGAAGTGAGGTTCTAAAGCCTAAGTGTTACCATTGCCACATGGTGGGACATCTCATAAACCCATGGGACTTATTGGGGTACACAAGGCCAATGCAGAGAAAGGGACCCTAACTGAGAGTACGACAGAGTAAGCTATAGCTCTGACTGCAGCTACAAGGCTAAGTACAAAAACAGCTGTGAGTGCGGGTGACATGAATAAGATACCCGAGAATTATCGGGAGTTCTTGTCAAAAAGAAAAGTAACTCCTTATCCCTCAAGTGAGGCAGGTAAACCTATAGTTATACTTAGGGATACATGACCCACCCAAACTCTTTTGCTGGGGAAAGGCACATGTTTTCCACCAGGGAGTGCACTGAATGCCAAGGTTTTAGTGAATGGTATCAGCAGGGAGCATATACCCACACATTTGTATTGGATGCACCTGGAGTGTGACCCAATATCTGGAACGGTAACTTGTCCATAGTTTGCCTGTAGATGGAGTTAACCAACTCCTGGGAATGATTTGGCCAGAGCGAAGGTAGTAGCTTCTCCAGTAGTCAAAGAGACAGAACAGTTGCAGGAAAAGGTTCCAGGAGTTTTTCCTTCATGTGTAGTGACCTGAGCAAGGCTAAACAAGTTCGATTGTTGAAGGTAAAACTGACACCACAGACAGATAGCCAAATCTGAAACTTTCCTTGGGGATTTGGATAATCCAAAAGGAAATGTTTAATATGTCTTCTCTGATCAAGGCTTAACAACCAGATCCAGAGTTAAATAAAGGGGCTCCAACTGAAGCTGAGGCAAAGGGAGTTCCGGGAGTTAAAGAATGGGATTCTGATCAGGAAGTGGAGACCTGCTCACAGACCTACCAACGAAGAATGGATGGTTGTTCACCAGGTAGTGGTACCGCCAGGAGATATTAAGGGTAGCCCATGAAATTCCAATAGCAGGAACCAGAATCCAGAAGACTCAATCACATATAATTCGACAGTTTTACTGGCCAGGTCTTTCCAAGGATGTGGTGCAGTTTTGTAAAACATGCCAGATTGTGGGAAAACTGCAACCTGCCATAAAACCAGCACCTCTAATTCCCATACCAATTTTTGGGGAACCATTTAGTAGGGTGTTGGTAGACTGTACAGGACCTTTACCAAAAGCGGGACACCAATATATACTCAGTATCACGGATATGGCTACTTGGTTCCCAGAGGCCATTCCTTTGAGAACAATTTCTGCTAAGGTAATGATGGAGAAGTTCACCCAGTTCATCACTAGATATGGATTACCGATAGAGATTCAGTCGGATCAAGGTTCCAATTTAATGTCTAAAATTTTCCAGGAAGTTATGAATAATCTGGGTATAATCGTTAAAGTCTTCAGCCTACCACCCACAGACACAAGGAGCTTTAGAAAGGTACCATCAGACCCTCAAACCAATGATCAGGGCATACTGTCATGAATATCCCTATCATTGGGACAAAGGGCTAGAACTTCTCAGTTTTCTTTATGGTTCATGGGTTGTGGGTGTCACTAGCTAAGTCAGCATTTATTGCCCCATCCCTAATTGCCCTAAGATGGTGGTGAGCTGCCTTCTTGAACCGCTGCAGTCCACGTGGGGTAGGTACACCCACAGTGCTGTTAGGAAGGGAGTTCCAGGAATTTGACCCAGGGACAGTGAAGGAATGGTGATATAGTTGCAAGTCAGGATGGTGTGTGGCTTGGAAAAGAACTTGCAGGTGGTGGTGTTTGTATGCATCTGCTGCCGTTGTCCTTCTAGGGGTATGTACGAGCATGTGAATTCGGAGCAGGAGTAGGCCATTTGACCCCTCGAGCCTGCTCCGCCATTCAATAATTCCAAAGACTCACGACCCTCTGAAAGAAAAAAATTCCTCATCCATCTTAAATGGGCGACCCCTTATTTTTAAACAATGACCCCTAGTTTGAGATTCTCCCACAAGGGGAAACTTCCTTTCCACATCCACCCTGTCAAGATCCCTCAGGATCTTGTATGTTTCAATCAAGTCGCCTCTTACTCTTCTAAATGCCAGTGGATACAAACCTAGCCTGTCCAATCTTTCCTCGTAAGATAGGCCACCCATTCCATGGATTCATCTAGTAAACCTTCTCTGCACCGTCTCCAACACATTTACATCCTTCCTTAAATAAGGAGACCAGTACTATACACAGTACTCCACATGTGGTCTCGCCAATGCCCTGTATAGTTGAAGCATAACCTTCCTACTTTTGTATTCAATTCCCCTCATCATAAATAACATTTTAATAGCTTTCCTAATTACATGCTGTACCTGCATACTAACATTTTGCAGTTCATGCACTAGGACATCCAGATCCCTCTGCATCTCAGAGCACTGCAATCTCTCACCATTTAGATAATATGCTTCTTTTTTATTCTTCCTGCCAAAGTGGACACTTTCCCACATTATACTCCATTTTCCAGGTTTTTGCCCACTCACTTAACCTATCTATATCCCTTTGTAGCCTCATGTCTTCTTCACAAGTTACTTTCCTACCTATCTTTGTCATCAGCAAATTTAGCAACCATACCTTCAGTCCCTTCACCTTTCATTTATATAATTGTAAAAAGTTGAGGCCCCAGTATAGATCTGTGGCACACCACTCATTACATCTTGCCAACCAGAAAATGACCCATTTATGCCTACTCTGTTTCCTGTTAGCTAACCAATCTTCTATCCATGCTAATATGTTACCCCCTACACCATGAGCTTTTATTTTCTGCAATAACCTTCGATGTAGCACCTTATCAAATGCCTTCTGGAAATCTAAGTACAATATATTCACCGGTTCCCCATTATCTACAGCACATGCAACTCCCTCAAAGAATTCCAATAAATTGGTTAAACAGATTTCCCTTTCACAAAACCATGTTGACTCTGGCTGATTACCGTGGATTTTTCTAAATGCCCTGCTATAACATCTTTAATAATAGCTTCTAACATTTCCCCTAAAACAGATGTTAAGCTAACTGGCCTGTAGTTTCCTGCTGAGTCCCTCCCTTTTTGAATAAAGGAGTTTGCTATTTTCCAATCTAAAGGAAGCTTCCCCAAATCTAGCAGATTTTAGAAAATGTGGGTCCATCAGAGTTTTTCATTGAAACTTACAACATTCTCACAGGCATGACAGGGTAGATGTGGATTAGAATGTTTCCTCTGGTTGGTGAGTCTCAGAATAAGGGACAGGCCATTTAAGACTGAAATGAGAAGGAATTTCTTCACTCAGAGGGTCGTGAATCTTTGGAATTCTCTACCTCAGAGGGCTGTGGAAGCTCAATCATTGAGCATGTTCAGGACAGAAATAGAAATATTGTCAAGGGATATGGGAATAGTGGGGGGAAATGGCATAGAGGGAGACGATCAGCCATGATCTTTGAATGGCAAAGCAGGCTCAACAGCCTGAATGGCCTGCTCGTGCTCCTATTTCCTATGATCCACCCCAGTCTTCTGCCCAAGATGACCTTAAGTGTTAAATTTTAATTCTTTTGCGTAAAAACAACCAGGACAATATATACATAGCAAGTCTAACCATGTGTTTATTTCTTGTTATGCAATGGGCTGAATTTTACTATGGTCTTTCAGGCCTCCGACATTGGGATCAAATGGAATCCAGAGCCTGCATTTGCCAGCAGCAGAACCTGGTCAATTTTTCCAAAGGCAGCCTCCTAATTGGCCACCTCCTGCCCACCAGTGGAAAATGTTCCCAGTGGTGAGGAACCATCCGCTATTTTACCAGACCCCCATCCCTGCTCCTGCCACCCAGGGACCAGCAAAATTTAGCCCAATTTTTTTTTTTGGGAGAGGGGGAGCTGAGCTACCACAAAGTTTCACAGGTGAAAAAGTCTACAACTAAGCTTTTCTGTTACAAAAACACAGAAAATAGTCAGCTTGCACTGCAATCCCATTAAATGTAAAGATAATTCCCTTAAAATGTCAGTGTATTTATGTAGCTATACATTTGAGTCCAATGTAACCTATAATTAGCTGGAAAAGCTGTTTTATATTTACAGCAAGGGATAATTTCAGAGTCAACTTATTCACTGCTAAAAATGAGAAGTATTAAGTACTTCATAACAGCAGCTTTTCATAAATTAATTGCAGTGCTTTGACAAAAATGAGAAAACTGAGCATTTGACTAAAATTACACCAAATATTCCTTAGGAATGAAATGAACATTCTGCATAGAGAAACTTTACATATAACTCATGATTTTAAAAGGACTGAACACAAAGATAATGTTGATTGTTTTATTTTTAAAATGCTACAATTCCTGTAAACTCAACTGTAAAAAAAAAGCAGACAAAACATAGATGTCCATGACACAAAGATGTAAGCTATTGCATGCCAATGCCCTTCAGAGAAAAAATACAAACTATTTGAAAACACCATAAAGATAAAAGCTACTTTCCAAACCTAGAGATCAACATATTCACACTGTCATTTTCTGACTAAACCAGCATGTATTTCTTGTAATCCACAAAGCAAAGTTGTCAGTACAATCTTGGAGGTCTCATGAGCTGTTGAACATGTCAGGTTAGGCAAGGGCTTGTGGGTTTATTTAGTAACATGAAAGCCAAATTGCTCCCAATGATTTTATTATAGCATTCCTGTTGGAAAAAAAACTAACTAGCTGAACCACTTCTTTATGAACAGCATCAATACCTGTGATATAAATTTAATATAGACTTGTTTTATGTTTGCTTACCTTGGAAGATACAAACTGACATGATGCATAATATTTGGGCCTCCTTATCTCGAGAGACAATGGATACGCGCCTGGAGGTGGTCAGTGGTTTGTGAAGCAGCGCCTGGAGTGGCTATAAAGGCCAATTCTGGAGTGTAGCACCTTTGATAAACTACAGCACATTTAACGCAGCAAAAGCAACCCAAGGGGCTTCATTGGAGTGTAATCAGACAAAATTTGACAGAGCTACATAAAGACTTATTAGGACAGGTGAGCAAAAGCTTGGTCAAAGTAGTAGGTTTTAAGGAGCAACCTCAGAGTACTGGGAGAAGAGTCTGGGAGGGAATTGCACAGTTTAAGGCCTAGATAGCCAAAGGCACAGTCATCAATGGTAGCGAAGAAAATCAGGGATGAGCAAGCAGACAGAATCGGAGGAGTGCGGAGATCTTGGAGCGTTTTAGAGTTGGAGGATAGGGAGGGGTGAAGCCATGGAGCATTTTGAATACAAGGATGAGAATTCTTTAAGTCATTGCTGAACCAGGAGCCAATGTCTGTCAGCAAGTACAAGGATGATGGACAAGTAGGGCTCTGTACGTGTTAAGATGCAGGCAGCAGAGTTTTGGATGAAATACTGAAAGTGAAATATTTCACTGGCCTGAAAAGTACATTCCCTGAATGTTTAATGCAGTCATGTGATTCCTTTACTCATTATTCAAACAAATGCTCTGTTGAAAGAGGACAGTGAAATTTTATTCTATGCTCATGAGCTTGTACACTCATTTCTTACAGCACTGCTTTTAAGCCAGTATTTTAAATTTAACCATTTGAGCACTAGATGCATTATGGTTCATTTTTAAAAAAGTTACATAACATGCATAATTGTATTTCTATCAAATAACACTAGGAGAATCGTGATTATATTGGACCCAATAATTCACAGGTTGCATATTATGGTGAATTTCCTTTCAGTACACACCCCTACCTTAGCACACCTATGAATTCTGATGCATTGAGCTTTTTTATACTAAGATCTTTGGAACAAACAAGTATGGTTTTACAGTTTTTTTGTTGAAGGAACTGGACATTGGTGGCGGTCACTGTTGTGTATACCTTTCTGGGGTTTCTGTAACTGAGTTCAGTCACTGCTATTATTTGAAACCCACATTTTCATCCCCTACGAAAATAACATCTACAGGAATATATCTCCAATCAGAAATGAATGCATGGAACAACATAAATAATCAAAGATTTTTCACATCAGTATTTGCTGGAAGTAAGTAAAATGCGGCTAGGTTTCACCCCCCCCCCCCCCATATTTGGTGTTGATTGTTTTTCAGTATTCAAAAGGAGTTCCTGTAACTTAAGTTGCATAAAAAGTTGCGAAATTATTTACAACGTGCATATATTTGTTCCAATTTATCAGTTTTTATATAGAATGCCTCAAAATGATGTTTAGGAGAAATTGACACTCTTGACTCATGCAACAAATTACAACATGGTAGGTGAATTGTAAATGTAAAATCTACCCCATTGATGTTAACAATCGTTTCTCGATTTGCAGAGTACACAATTTCATTACTCAAGCAAACCAGTAATAATTGAGTCACATTCATACACACAAATATTTGATTATCGGAAATAGAAGCCATGAAATCTCTTTATTGATGCAAATTACCTTGTTACCAGAGGCATGCCCCATTTGACCCAGTGATAACTCTCCTCATTTTCCCACACTTCTATTGGGAGGTGCTAAGGGGATACTCATCAGTGGTACAGGTTACAATTCAGCTGAGTGGGATTTCAAACTATGGATTCTAGGGTCCAATGAGTGCATTGTTCCCGACAATTTAATGGTTGATTATTTTAGTATTTCACTTACAGTTGCTACATGGAGTGTATGATATTGCCTTTTAAAAAAGTACAGCATTTAAAATATGTATTCAACATTTTTAATGCAAGTCACATGCTACAAGTTGCTGATATACTCCATCAACAACTAGCATCACACAAGTTGCTCAGTGTCACCAACACAACGTAGACAATCCAGTTAGCTGGAAATACTGAGTTCCTCATGATCTTCAGCATGAGATTATAAGAACTGCAACATTTTCGAAGTGGATTAGTTTCCAAATGAACCAACTATAGTTTTAATTCATAAATGGTATGTGTGTGGTTATGTCATTTTATTGCAAAGTAATCTGAACAAAATGCCTTAACATGATGCACTATGCACCAATTATGAAACAATACATTTTAAAAAGAGTGGTCTTTATCTGAATAAGGAGTCTTCACCTTCCTATTGGTTTCCCCTGACATTTTCTGCAGAAAATCATACGCCACACTTCTGCATTTATCACTATGAAATTTGAGTGGAGAAAGCATCAATGTGTCTATTGCATGCAAAATTCATCTATAAAGAACCTATAAAAAATGGTTACAAACAGTATGTGAAGATACAGCATTTCAAAAACTACAGTACAGCACACTATTTCAATTTCAAGGCCTCATTTACAAATCAGACCACCAAGACAATTTATTCTGAGGGGAAGGACAGACGAAAAGGCAGACCATGCCAAATGTTTGAAATGTGTAAATACTTACAGCAGTTTTACTGCAAACCTTGCATTGCTACAAAAAAAAATGTTTTTCAACAATGAGTAAACTGAAATAGTTTTGAACTTTACAATGCATGTACACTAATTGCAGGGATGTTATCCAACTGTTATTTTGCTTTTGCACAAGTTATACTATAATGATTCAATATTTTCTAATAGAGCTCCTGCTGCTCAATGTCCACCTGAACTGCTCTAAAAGAAACAGGAGCTGCAGTGAAAATGTGCAAAGATGTTTTGGATATGTTCCTGGCTCAGTGAATGAATGCACCAGCAACCAAGAAAGCCCAGATTCAATTCTTAGTGCTCAGATTTGAACTGCAGACCTATTAGGGAGTGAGTAAAAATGCAGGAAAATGTAACACTTTCAACACAAAAAGAACAATGAACACAGAATAACTTGATGCATTAACTAAGGTAGCTCTTTACTCAAATGCTAAGAAGTGACAGCAACCTGAATGGCATGGGTATCTCCAAAGTAGTTTGAGTTTGTATGCCTAGTTACCAATTCCACCCATGCTCTTCCCCATTCTCCCCACCCCCAGATTATTGGAGGAAAATCCACGTAAAGTCTTTAGTACGCAGATTTTAAAAAGTAGAACACAAATATTTTTCTTCAGTCATTATATTAACATACATTGCGCAATACTGCAGCTTTATATTTTGTTTTTGGTTTGGATAAGAGAAATGTGTCCTTGTTATCCAACTATGCCCTTAGAATGAGACCGTTCAGCTTAGGTATATGGAGATCTGAAATAAAGAATCATTCTATCTCTTCAAGTATGTACTACTGATTGTGCTTTTTCTCCTGCATTCCTACTACCTCAATTATTTTAATTTACACTGAATTAGAGCTCAAGCAGAAAGCAAATCTTCAATACTTACAGATGTAGCAACTCTGGAGTTTGTGTACTACCCTTTTATATACAGCTGTGTAGTTAACTGCAATTAAATTTGTAACAATTAAGTGTCACAACTCATCACATTATCTGCTCCTAGTTCCGAAGGGTCACTGACCCGAAACGTTGACTCTGCTTCTCTTTCCACAGATGCTGCCAGACCTGCTGAGTGGTTCCAGCATTTCTTGTTTTTATCTGCTCCCATTCAGTGGTTAAAGCAAATAAACTCATACTTGAAACTAATGAATTGAGATTAAAAAATAGCCATGAAATCCTACAAACATCAGCATTTCACAAAACATAAAAATGGGCTGCAACTATACAACCACTAAAATACTCCAATTTTGCAGGATAAATAAAAGCTATTTGTCACTATTCTATCGCAATTGCCAAAAATGTAATTACTTGTGCATCTATTAAGCACTGCATTTCCTCCTTTTGAAAAATACCAATGTGACCAGGATTTTGACCGTGACTATGAAGGAACAAAAAAATATGTCCAATTTGGCTTTGTCTGTAACTTGAAGGTGATGGCGTACCCAAGCACCTGCTATCCTTAGGGGTGGAGGATGTCAGGGGTTTGGGAAGCACCCCTGATGTAGTTTTGGCAATCTACTACAGTACATCCTGTAGAAAAGACACACTGTAGCCATAGTACACTGGTGGTGAATGTTTAAACAAAGGATTGGGTGATCTAGTCGACTGCTTCATCCTGGACAGTGTCTAACTTCTTGAATTTTACTGCTTCTGCAGTCAGGCAAGTGGTGTGTATTCCATTACACTCTTCACAGGTGCCTTGTAAACAGAAGTTTTAAGGCAAGCCACTCACCATCGATGACCCACCCTAGTAGCCACAGCAATGATGTTGGTCAACAGTGACACTGAGGATGTTGATGGTGAGGAATTTGGTGATTGTAATGCCATTGAGTGTCATGAGGAGTTAGGTTCACTTTTGCTGGAGCTGGTCATTACCTGGCCCTTCAATTGCACAAATGTTACTTGCCACTGTTAAGCCAAGCCTGAATGCTGTCCAGGTCTTGCTGCATGTGGGATTATGGACACCATCAAAAACTTTTATTCATTTTCAAGCACTGCACAGTATTGGTTAAAGCCACTAACTGAATCTCAGGTTACTGATGAGATTCATCACTGGCTGATCCAACTAACACAGCACTGACCAATCAGCTGCTGTGGTGCCAGTGATAGCAATTTTTAGAACATTGACATGGAGTCAGCAGAACTTGTTTAATCCTGAACATCTCATGTAGCACTTTAGAGTGTTGCTTCATATGTCTGTTATGTGGCCTTGAGGTAGATGACCAGATACGTGAGGTGCTGACTCTAATCTTGGGCACTGGGCATCTTAATATAATGCACTGAGAGTTGTGTAACTTTGTTGTTTAATTGCTGGTGCTTGTTCCATATCTGATCATAGTAAAATTCAATTTTCCCATTTGTGCCTGTCCCCCAAAAAATTCAAACTGCTGCAGTGGGTAGGAACTCTGATCTTACAAAATTAATTGCTTTTATAGCTACACCACTTTAGTTTAAGTGGGTTCAACTTCAGTGCAAAACTGCTTGCAAGGTTCAGAAAACTTGCATCTTCATCATGGATCACCATTATCCAACATGTTAACTACTGTCCAATGGCTGATTAAGTCGATTTGTAGCTGAATCAGGTAACAGAAAATCACAATTTTGACCCCATGGACTGTAATAAGCTAGCAGATTGAATTAGCAACATAACTGTCCTCACTGTTGTGTGAACGAGGAATTGTCCTACACCTGATCACTTTCCAGCATCACTTACTGGCTGTATGCAGACACCTGACAAGAACAGGATCACAGCCAAATGAGCAGTGTCTTGGTACCAGATGAAAAATTGCCAGTTGACTGAGTAGAGGGAAGCTAATGCTATGAAAAAATATTGCATCAGGAATCAACTCTGGAAAGATTGATAGGAAAAAAATTGAATGGCTCAGGAAGTTCTTAAGTTCCTCCATAGTAATGGTGCAGGTCATTATTAGTGCAGAATTACAGCATGACTTGCATCATACCATAATGTCCTGAGAATGTTCAGTCTCACTCCAACCAAAATTATTTCCAACCTGTTGGACATACTCTTCTAGACTTAGCTATTAGTATACATTGGATATTAGCTGCACTACTTTATATTTGCTGTTTTACTTGCTGTGATGTATTCAAATCGTAAATGGTGGGGGGAGGGAGAGGTGGTGGCAGTGGTAATGTCACTTGACTATTAATGCAAAGGACTAGGCTAATGCTCTGGGAACATGGTTCAAATCTCACCATGGCAGATATTGAAATTTGAGTTCAATTAATAAATCTGGAATTAAAAGCTAGTCTAATGAGGACATTGAAACCACTGTTGATGGTTGCAAAAACCCATCTGGTTCACCAATGTTCTTCAGGGAAGGAAATCTGCCATCCTTAACTGGTCTGGCCTATCCGTGACACCAGACCCACAGCAATGTGGTTGACTCTTAACTGCCCTCTGAAATGGCTGAACAAGCCACTCAGTTGTTAAGAGTAACTAGGGACGGACAACAGATGCTGGCCTTGCCAGCGACGCCTACATCTCATGAAAGAAAAAAAAACATTTTAGATTAAGTTCACAAAATAGGATCGGGGTGTCCCTCACCAACATCACTATTGCAGGAAATTCTGAGTCGAAAAACTAGTGATTCTTGCTCCCAATGCAGACAAACTGCCAAAGTTCCTTCCCCTGTTTCTGCACAACTGGAATTCCTTTTAATTGAAGAAATGAGAAGCAACCAATGAAAAAACCCTAAAGGGGATCTGAGAACTATCTTATCCAGTGTTGAGACCAAACCCGAACAGGCTGATGGTAACTTAGATGTACA
Source organism: Heterodontus francisci (assembly GCF_036365525.1). Lineage (NCBI taxonomy): Eukaryota > Metazoa > Chordata > Chondrichthyes > Heterodontiformes > Heterodontidae > Heterodontus > Heterodontus francisci. Next base: position 22,211,210 of record NC_090388.1, on the reverse strand, counting down.
GGAACTTACGGGACTCAACATAAAATTTTTTTTTCAAGAAAGCACACTTTCTAGGTGCTTTATATAAAAGCCAGGACAGTATGGGATGGTTCCTGGTTGCTTACTAGTTGTCTGACACAGCAAAACTTGGATGTTTTATGACTTTCAAGACGGTATGGCTAACTGACCCAAAAAGCTGAAAAATACCAGATCCTGAAACATTTGACAATGATAAATTATAGGTGAATTTCTTCAGTGGAATAAAATGGAGTTTATATACCAGTGGACAAAATAGCTCCATAAATTGTCACATTCAAGGCATTCTTTCAAGCGAGCAGTCATCCCTCCCAAAGAGAGTTATCAGTATGGAGCCCTGAGGCAGTTATTGTGTTAAGTGTGGCATTATGAAACTCAAAGGACTTAAGAGCCAGGAAAGAATGAAGCCTGGCTTGGCAAATTGTTTAGGATATCTTTACTCCAGTACTTTCCTTCTGTTTGAATATTCTATTATCTGCACTATGGTGCAAAACAAAAAAGCCAGATCAGCTAATATAATTGCCTGGCACAACAACCAAGAGGCCTCCTTGGCACCTGGAACAGCACTTCAGTATCTTATTCTTCTACATATCCACAGTGGTTCATCTTAGGTTAACTCCAAAATATGTGGATAAAACTGATTGCAAATGAAGTGTCCATCCATGCAGTAGGCAAGTTGAGGGCATCTGAGAACTTGTATAGGCTGAGATAATCCACTGAATTAAGTCCAGATCAGTGCCACATCTACCTCACTTCAAAAGGAGGACCAAATCCTTCCTGCTTGTCAATTAAACTGCAGTAGTATTGTTGGCCTATTATTGATGGGTACTCAAATTTTGAGATAGCAGAGGACCAAATTGCTCAGATTTTGGCTTTGCCTATGTTGTAGGGAGGATTCCCCCATTCGACATCCTGTGAGTCACTAAGGTTAATGGGAGCACATCATGTGCAGACAATCCTTTCTGACATCGTTAGTGCACTGTGGAATCCAGACCGAACCTTCAATTTGTCTAGCTGTCCTTCAGGAACGAGTGATGTGACATGCAGGTCACACCTTTTTTTGTTCCCTACACCTGCACTACTGAAAGTTTTAAGTCTTTAGCAATGCAAATTTCTTACCTGGGAAAACTAAGTCACCTCAAATACCAATAAACATGGTATAAAAGTATTGATCCAGCATCTAAATATAATTTTTAAGGACGTAGTTTTACATCATTTGACACTAGCAGAAAGGAAACTCCAATGGCAGCAATATCTTGGCCAAAGCCCAAATTTACCAGCGGAGAGTTTGCAGTCAGCAGTAAAGCGATGGCGCTTGCCAGTGACCTCGAAGAAAGCTGCCCTTAAAGATCTAATTATCTCTGTGGCATGCATTCCCCCTTCCCCAGCATTATTTTTGATTGTGGTGTCAGATCAAGGGATCAGCATCTAGCAGTGATGTCATCAGGGAAGATAAGCAGCCAACCACATTGAAGAATTCTTCAGACAAAAACAAGCAAAAACCATGAATTATCCTTTACTTTTTGTAAATTTTACAAATAGAGGAATAAAGCTAGAGACATACACATCAGATTAAGGTAGCTGAAAGATCAAACTTAAAAAATCTGAAATTTAAAGAGGACATTCCACAATTTTTTTTTTTAACGGGTCAGAGGTTGTTCAGCAGCAATTAACTTAGTATGCTGTTAAAACCCAGTTGCATCTTATTCAATAAGGCATAACTTTTGACGGGTTGAAGTGGAAATTCAAGTGATTTCAGAAGATTTCCATCTGCAGGGACTTCTAACAGGGCACCCTGTGAAGGAGCAGGGAAATAACTGACAGAAATTTCTGGATTTCTATGTTTAACTGCACACGTGCGGAGGTTAGAAGCAGCTGTCGGTTTTATAGTTGTAATGATGGCAAAGGTGACACTTTCGTCATCATTACAACTGCAATATCTGGGCCAATAAGACAAATGTTTTGGGCTTGATCTTAACTAGTATTTAATTAAAAACTAATTAGCCTAAAAAAAAAAACTTACTCCATTTACATGATCTAACCCACTACAACACTGAAATATTCAACATTCTTTTAAAACAAGTTAATCTTTGATACATTTATACCTTTACAAATTATTCAACTGCATACCACTTAAATAAAAACACTGAATTTTATATAAAAACCCTTTATTTAAAAAAAAAACTGCAGTTAAAAAAAAGTGCTTAGTCAATAATTTAAAAACAAATATAAAATATCCAAACTTAATTTAAAAAATATTACTTACCAGAGCGTCTTTTGTGGACACGTTTTAATAATTCAGTAAATTTCCATTACTTAATTGTAAACCTCATACCTGCAGACTGGAAAAGTTTATTTGTGCTGTCTGGTTTCTTGATGAACATAGCTTTTAAGTGTTAGAAAGGTTAACGTTCACAGCTATTGCAAGCAAAATTCATCATTTTAAAAAAGACAATACCCAACCTGTAACAACTCAATTTATTGCTTTAGTAACTAATGAAGTAAATATGACCTATTTTCTATGGTTGGCAATATACTTTCTTCAAATACTGGTTCAGATCAAAGGCATTTCAGCAAAACAAAATATAATGCAAAACCAAAGTTACCACTTTTAGAATTTAAAAAAATCACCACAGGTATGGTAGACACTGTCCTTTTTAAAAGAGACTACTAACTTGCATAAAACATGAACAATTTGCACATTATTACACAAGACAGTGAACCATCTGTTATATGGACTAGTTACATCAATTCCACCCCACGCCCCACCAAAAAAAAAACTATAACATTGTTATCTGAACTGTTATGGGAAGGAAACAGCACTTACAAACAATGCTGATATGTTTATTGTACGGAGAAGCCAAAAATAACTTGGATACTGAAAAACTGCAGGCTAAGTCTAATAAAAAGTATGACCAGTCTTTGTTTCTTTTTTTAAAAAAACTACATATTTACTCACTGTCAGAGGGTAAATTTATGTGCCCTAACTTTAGTGCTGAAATTTGTCTGTTAGAGACAGTCTGAACAAACTTCTTCACAGATGTTATCAGCAGGAAACACTTTATGGGATAGGATTACATTTCCCAGCTAATTTTTCATGAGTGTTAAAGCATTGATCATAAAAAGAAACTCCTATCTTAGTTATAGGGGACTGAGGAAATGATCCCAAAGGAGGTATGAGTCCCAAGCTCAGTGAACACTAGAACTCAAAACCAGGGCCTCTAAATGGGTGTCAAATACTACCACTAGAGCAACCAGTCACCCATTGAATCGTCATTTTATTGCATCACTATAGAAACTCAAGACATACCATTTGCAACTGACAGATGTGCTTTAGACTGATCACACCTCAGCCCCAAAGTATACTTTTTTCAAACAGCTTAAATATTTTTGTATTTGGCCAAGTGGTCGAGTTTCACACATTTAACATTTTTCAGTGCAAAAATAGTGCTAATATACAGACAGTTAAAGCTGTGCTATCCTTGTTTTGTTCTGGATTTGTACAAGAACATTAAAACCATCAAAAGTTAATCTACACAAACTGCCCTTATGACCATATATGCTTTTAGACACACCTTTTTAGCTAATTTTTCAGAAACTAAAGCTACAAAAAAATACTCAACATTAACTCCATCTTCTACTGAAAGCTAGGATTCTATTCACAATAAGTAAAAAAGCAGTGTGTAGAGATTTTGGTGGCTTTCAAATTCAAACTTTTAAGACAAAATGAAAATAGATACAGAGCTTTCAGTTTCAATTACCACAAGAAAAAAAAACTTAGAACATGGGCATCTACTTCTACAATCGGATTGTTTTGTACTATGTTCAATTAGTTAAAAAGTCTAAATATTTGGCAATCCCAAATAAATAGTCTGCATTAAAATACAATGCAACTGCTGTACATTTCTGAAGTAAACCATTCCTCTCCCCAATTGAGGTAGCAGAGGCAGATAAAAACAATTAACACAGGACATTAAAAGAAAATCCTCACTAAAATCAGAATTTCATGTCCAACACGCTATGCTTTGACATACAAAACAGGAAAAATGTTTTTCTACATAGGTAGTGTTCGTCACAGATTATATTGCTGCAATTTTTAATGTCCAAGACGTGAAGTGAACGTGTTAAAAATGTCCTTAACCAGTCACATCTGGATTTTTATCATTAAGATGCTTCTGTATTAAAACCACAATGGGAGGTTGACTAACAAAAGCTCGAAACCAACTGGGGCAAATTACACAAGATGTTGAAGTTTATCAAATTAATACACCACAACATACAGCCGTCAAATGAATTCAACATGAAGAAACTGAATCTGAGAACTTGCATAATCTACACAACCGTAGGCTCCATTTAACAGTTTATTACAACACTAATAGTACATCTATTTTGATAAACTGAAACTGAGCTGCTTACAGTCATTATTTGAACATTAACATTTTTGTAACAATTTTGGTAACAAGATGAAAGAACTATAAAAACAGTGAAGCTAACGACTTTTAATTGTTTACACGTCATGTACGTTTAACGCTTAGAATACGAAGAGTTGCCAAAGCTTTTAGTAACTTTTAAGTCACACAGGTTGTGTCCAAATAAAATGGTTAATCAAGCAACATAAAAAAAATGTAGAGCAATCAGTTACCATTACAGTGGATTTGCTTTATTCGTTACTGTTGCTCCATTTAACCACGTAGCCTGAGAATTCCTGTTCAACCATGAAATTCCAACAGATGGATAAAGGGCAGTCTTTTCTGTGAAGAGCCTTTGTTGTTTCTTTTATCTGGAGACGTTTCTCTTCAAACAGCTGTAATGTGTCAAAATTCATGATGTAGATTTTGTTCTTCCCTGACTACATTTGTACATACTTTACACCACTGAACTTATTGAAGTACATATTATAAATCATGCATTTGTGTATTAATATTGGTGTCTTGAACAGTTTTTCCATAGAAGTTCAAATACTACAGATCAAAGAAATCTGAAACAATTTAAACTTTCACTTTCAGCACAATTTCAAACTCTTCCAAAGTTTTAAACACATTCTAAAAAGCCCAGAAGATGCATTTTCAAGACCAATATTATACTACACATCAATAAATTAACTGATTAACACAAGCCATAAGTATTTTTCTTCACATTTAGAAGTAAACTTTTTTTTAAAAAAAAGCTGTTTTAAACTATCACTTGGATTCATTAGAAAGCATTTCAAGCACGAAAACTAAGCCTGATTGTGACCTTTTCACCAAGTGACTCAGTAAATAATGGTAACAATTTGTCAACTAGAACAGCCACATTTTACTGAGTGCAAACTTCTGTCTGATTTGCTCCAATAAAAAAGCAAAATATTGCAGATGCTGGAAACCTGAAACAAACAGAAAATGCTGGAAACACACATGCCAGGCAGCATCTGTGGAGAGAAAAAGTTAACGTTTCAGGTTTGTGGCCCCACCTATTGAGTATTTCCATCAATTTTCTGTTTTTGTTTCTGATTTGCTGCTCTTTTGTGATATTCAAAGTAACTGATTGTTTAAAGTCCTTCCCCCACCACTGCTGTCACTTCAGTCTCCAGCAACTGGCCAATAGTTATACTGGTTTTTCAGCTTCAATCTGTTCCTGGCCAGAAAATCTCTCGCCTGGGATAAAGAACAACTTCTGTATTTTATGGTGTCCTCCAATTTCATCTTTCTATCCTTCAACTGACTGTTCTCACCCCTTGGATCTTCCATTTTATGAAAATACCATCAATGCGCATCCTCTGATACTCTACCCTCAAATAGCTTCTGCACTTCACTTGCTCACCTGTCTCTGAACTTGGACAGCAGCTCGTCAATGCTCCATGCTGACTCCACCCTACCTACATCATAGTTATTCGACAGCAGGACCTCCCAATTTACTCTGGACTCCTTCCTATAATTTCCCATTTACTATCAGACTTTTATGTACCCTAATTTTTATATGTAACTAGACCCATGTAACTTCAGCTCTCCAAGACTTTGCGAGCACACTTTGGCTGCCGCCCACTATTTCCACTTTAACTCCGACTTTTCTCTACGTCTCCAAGACCCCTCTCTTCTATTGGTCATACCAGTTTTGATTCTCCACCCCACTCCTCAACCTTCCTGCTCTCTTGCTGCCGTCCCAGGCTTGACTGTTAGACAAGCCTACAGCTTCCTTCTGTATCTCTCTTGGCATCCTTTGATAGGCTGATAGAGGCACATGGTGCTGAATTATGGGCAGCAGCCTCAATTGCCCCATCCCACTCTCTCATTGACCTTCCTGCCCTGTGCCCGCTGGGGACTAATCTTGCCAACTTTTTTTCAGTGTCCAACTTACTCCTCCCACTGTTGACTCTCACCACCCCTCAATGCATCTCCCTCCAGAATATCCCTTCACTTTCTAACAAGGCCTTTGCCACCCATGAACTTATTCTGGATGATTGCATAGACACTGTGGCCTTAACGGGTGAGGGGTGATGACACCTTGCCAGGCTACATTTTCCACCACCTGCCACCATGATGTTATGGGTGGGGCGTTTCATCAGATCACACCTTGGCTTGATCACCTACTCCTCTGGCATTTTCTCCTCCTTTCAACATCTCATCTTGTTTCATCCCTTTCAAAAATCATCATTCTATATCACCCTCTCAAGTAGGATAAAAACTCTCACCAAGATATCTTCAGTGCTCTCCTCCCTCAGCCTCTGCACCCAACGCCTTCTCATCCTCAGTGCTTTCAACCTCTATCTTAACACGTTTCCTCCTGAGTTCACTGCCCTCTTATTTCCCCCCCTAAATCTCTGCCTCCATGTAAACTTCCCAACCCATATTCACAGCCAGCCCCTTGACCTTGCCATCTCGCATGGTCTTGGTAGTCCCTTCATGTCAATCACCAATCAGGCCATCTCTGATCACTTCCTTGTATCACAACACCCACAATCCCCTTCAACACCCCAACCCTACCTCCTTCTGTATTTGCCCCTTTTTGGGGGGGGGGGGGGGGGGGGGGGGAAAGGAAGGAGAACTACCCAGTTCACTTACAACTGCACTTTCAAAATGCCAACTGTCCAGCCTCTGGCCCTCCATTCACCACATTTCTGTAGCTACTGATTTGCTTAACTACACCTTTGATGCCAGAGTCCCCAATAAAACCATTACTTTCTTACCCTGGTCATTCTCCCAATAGGGCGCTCATCTCCTCTTCCTTAATTCTGAGATGCAGACTTGAAAGGATTTGGCAGACAAATGGTTTAGCACCCACTACCAGATCTGGCTGGGCCACCTAAAACACCATCAGGTTTTGATCTCTTATGCTAAAACCGCTCTGTTTCAGGATCATCCTGGAATGCAAAGATAACCCCCAGCTTCTTTTCACTACTGCAAACGATTGTCTTAAACCCTTCTCCCCTCCACACACACCACCAATATGTGTGAGGAGCTCTTGGACGTTGTCACTAAGATTGAGACCATCCTAGCCCAACTGGCCAAACTTCCTCCAATGCTCTCCCCGACACAAGCTCCGAACTCGCATCTTTATTTCTGTCTTATCTCCCCTCATGCCCTCGCAAAGCCAATCTTGGTGATTGATAAAGGTAAACTTTCACTCCTTGTCCATCTCAACTCGTCTGCAGCCTTTGACACAGTTGACCACACCATCCTCCTCCTACACCTCTCCACTGGCATCCAGCTCGGTGGGACTGCTCTCACCTGGTTCATTCTTACCTAATCGTAGCCAGAGAATCACTTGGAATGGCTTCTCTTCTTGCTTCTGCACCATTACTTCTGGTGTCTCTTCTCCCACCCTCCCCAGCCCAAAGATTTATCCTTGGCTCCCTATTGCTCATCTACATGCTGCCCCTCGGTGACATCAGCTGAAAGCACATTAGTATCCACACGTACACAGATGACACCCAGTTCTACCTCACCACCACCTCTCAACTCCTCCACTGTTGCTAAACTATCTGACTGCTTATCCAATATCCAGTACTGGATGAGCAGTAATTTTTTCCAATATTAGAAACTGAAGCCATTTTCAGTCCCCGCTCCAAAAGCCATTCCCTATCTACTGACTTTATCCCACTTCCTGGCAACAGTTTGAGATCAAGGAATATTTGACCCAGATATGAGTTTCCGACATCAGATTCACGCTACCAATAAGACCACCTATTTCCAGCTACGGAAACGTAATCCAACTTCACCTATCTTAGCTCATCTGCTGCTAAAACTCTCATTCATGCCTTTGATACCTGGCTGGTCTCCCACATTCTACCCTCCATATACTGGAGTTGATCCAAAACTCTGCTGCCTGTGTCCTAACTCTCAGTAAATTCTGTTCATCATTCATCCTTGCATTCGCTAACCTACATTAGCTCCTGGTCAAGCAACGTCTTGATTTTAAAATTCTCATTGTTTTCAAATTATCCCATGGCCTCCCCACTCCCTATGCCTGTAATCTCCTCCAGCCCCACAACCTTCAGAGATATCTGCACTCCTTTAACTCTGGCTTCTTCAGCAGCCTCAATTTTAAATCGCTCCACCATTGGTGGCCACGTCTTCAGCTACCCAGGCCCTAAAGCTCTGGAATACCCTCCCAACACCTCTATGCCCCTCTACCTCATTTTCTCCTTTAAGATACTCCTTAAAATCTACCTCTTTGACCAAGCTTTTGATCGCCTGACTTAATATCTCATCTGGCTTAGTGCCATTTTGTTTTATAATGCTACTGTGATATGCCTTGAGACGTATGTTAAAAGTGCAAATAAGTTGTTGCAAAGCCATAATGTATTACTTGACAACTAAAATACATATTAAAACATTGTTGGCTATAGAGCCTTGAAGGTTTGCACCCAATTAAATTCTTGAAAACCAAACAGATGTGTAGTTAGAGAGGAAATTAGAAGTTATACAACTGTAGGTTTAAAAAAAGGAAATGAACTTAAAACTTAAGGGGAATACTTCAGCTACAGGTCAAAGGTCACAACTGGGCTAATTTATTTGAAAAAAAACTCCCTTTCAAACAGGAAAGGATTTCAATAAAGACATGAATCAATAAATGGCACTTGTTGGAAAATAGTCAATATATCACACCTTACAAAAACAGACATGGATTGGGTTCTTGCATAACAACCAGACATGCAGATATACAATGCTTCAAGCTAATGCTATTATCTATTTAAATGTCATCTAAAATAATTTCAATCTGAATAAAACCATTAAAACAATTTAACAAAGTTTTGCAACAGCAAGTTTCCCCATGCCTTGTCATTCATGGCTTTCTCAAACATATTGTAGCAACTACCGTCAGCACCATTAGTTAAATTAGTCATTGGACTATGAATACCATTATTTAATAGTAATAGTATATAAGGTACGATTGTGTTAACACTTTTGGAACCTAGCTGCTGACTGCATCCACTGCTCAAAGTTTACTGCACACTATATTTCCCCCTCAAAATTATCCAGAGGCTTCATGTCAAATGTATCAGACTAAGTCTCTTAAATGAAATTCCATGGGTGGTCTTAAGCAGCAGCTTTGCTACTACAGTTGAACAGTATTCAAGGCTGTTTTTGTATGCTTTAACGCTTAGTTGAAATAGTCGTCCAATACATAAAATTATACTTTTATATGGCCTTTATCAAGAAAATCAAGCCAATTTTGCAGTAATCTAGAAATGCTGCAATGCCACATCTGTCAGCACACTAACTTTTCAGTTATCACCGGAACCATACTTTTTTTTCCTTAAAAAAAAACTGTTTTAACAATAAAATTGAACCTATATTCCATGTAATCTCCATGAGACAGCATTTCCCCTAGGCCACATCACAACCATTCTCCAGCCCAGCTCCCCAAAAAAGTTGCTCTAATTGCACCAACATGGATTAACTTTGAAAGGCATGCCTTTGCATTACTTCAGAATTTAAGACTATACTGAAAACTAAATTAAAACAGGTTTAGCCATAAATCCAATAATTAATGCTAGAGTTAAAACTAATTATAATTTGCCTGTAAAAATGTTTTTTGGGTCACAATTACTTCCAAATCCTTTGGATAGATTAATGTCTTTAGAGGTCAAGAACAGTGATTTGTTGGGCACTCGTGAGGTGCAAGAATTCATTACCCACTTAGTCCAGCGTCACCAGTCTATGAAGCTATTAAGCAGTGGTGGAATACAATGACCAAACTAAAAATAAATTTAATACTGTAACACACTAACTCACCTCAATAAAATATTAAGTAGATTTAATCATTAAATAGCATGCTAATACTACTGAGGACAACAGCCACATCTAAAAGTCATTATATACCTTCACTGTTGACAAACAGTAAGCAGATTACTATGGTTGATTCTAAATCAAAGGTTCAAATTTCCACTGCTGTTTGCATATTTAAAGGAGAATGAAATACCCTCCCCACCTGCCTTGGCAGTGAGCAACTGAAGTGAAATATACATCTAAAATGGAGAACTGACCATAATTCAATTCTCAGAACAGTTGCTCATCCTGTGTAGTGGCCAAGTTACCCCATTCCAATGTTGACAACAAATCTGTTTAGAAAAAAAATCACTTAGAAAACTGGTCAAAAGTTAGGAATCTTTGATTTCTGATCAAATTGGTTAGCCACTTTCAATAAACACAATATGCTTCTGTCTTTCTACCCAGTCAACTTGTTTCTTCATCTTTAGACAATACCATTCCCCATTTACAAGAGCAAAAGGAAACCTGCTCCTACGCTTGTCCTAGTTCAAATGACTAAGAGTAGCACAAGTGACTTGGTCCTAAAATCATTAAAAGACTGGGAGTGACTGATTGTCAGCTAAAGGGTGCTAGTTTAAAAAAAACCTGCTGTAATAAAATAAATAATTTTTGATACTAAAATTAGAACATTGTGGATGGTTAGCAGATGTAACAGATGACTAATGTTCACAAAATGTGCGTTGCAATGCATGATAATTCTAAGTGGGTCATAATAAAGACATTAAAGTTACTGAGGGATAAGATGATCACGTCTGTATCAACATTTTCTAAGTACAGATCTTTTGTTGGAATCTTCAATTATACAAATTATAGACATCTCTAAACATTAGGCTAAATTAAATAGAACAAAAGGATATTAATGATAACTATGTTTAGTAAGCTTACAATTTAACAAACTTATTTCAAATAGTTCAATGTAACAGATAAAATCTATTCAGTCTATAGGAATGGCTAAAATTATACAGCATGAAACCCTGCCTACATATTCAGATTCAGCATATTTCATCTGCATAGCTCAGTTATTTTATTTATCGAGGCCATGCTGAACAGAAGTTAATGTTCTATAGCACTCTAATTTAGAAATGTGAGGCGAGAATATACACTGAAAATGAGGTTTATCTGGCCCTTGGCTGCCTTATTGGGACGATCCATTTGTACCAGGAAAACTGTTTGCTGTACACCATTATGATTTTAACCTCACTTCCCCACTAGTAATAACTCAAAAAGGTCACACCACCAGATTTGGAATCAGTTTCCCAACTCAGCGGAAAAGTATTCTGCATAGAACAGTAATCACGAATGTTATTAGAAAATGGGAAATATCTGAATGTGTTGACATCAAGTATGAAGAAGTCATCTGGAGAATTGTTGCTCATCCAACTAGATAAACAGTCCTCTCCCCCCTCCCCCAGCTACTAACCCAAAGGCCTTCGTCCTTTCCAGGTTTTAATATCACTACCACCAAGAACTTCACCAATGATTCAAAATGTTGCAAGGGGTACAAGACCAATGTTCTTTTGTTCCACTTTCTTAGCATAACTTGTCGTGGTGCTCAAAGCTTATTTTTCTAAACTGTCTTAATATCTACAAGTCTGCTCTCAATAGTTACAGAATCACTCATTTCTGTGTTTTAGGCGTTCACCTGCTAGTCAGCAGGCAATTGTGTAACTCATCTCCTTTGACATCAATAAGCAATGATGGGCAACAGTTAACTTAGTGGAGAAGTGACCATATTAAAAAAAGTCTACACTTACATGGCTTCTGACCAGCAACTTTGAAAACACAGATGGTAAAGACCTTTGGGTTTATCTATATATCTTTAGCACAATACGTAGCCTCTCCTGTTGACTGCAGTGAAAGTATGGCAGTAAATTTTTAGTTAATTTATTCTGACTTTAAAGAAAAACAGCTGGCGTCTAATAACTTGGCATGTGGCAAATAATATCCAACAGTTTTAAAGCAATTCCAAGCAATGACAGGTGGGTATATACATGTGCGCTAGGCGTAATGTTAAATATTACAAACCTAATCACATACTATAAATTTTATTTCTACCACGACGCACTACAATCAAGACATGATTTTCTAATTTTAATGCATGCTGGAGCAATAATTCCTTGGAGCTGGTTTTGTAGTGCAGTGTTGAAAGCAAATTTTCATTAAATGAATAAACCAACGTGTAAAATCACTTCCAACGACTTTATTAAATACTCATTTAAATATGGCAAATTCCATGTCCTAGGATCTAAAGATGGGAAATGTCTCATGGTGATTATAAGGCGCTATCAATATTAAAAAAAAGTCAAAAAAATCTTGATACCAGAAAATGGAAATAATCAGCTGTCCAGCTTTTACAACGCAAACTCTGCAAAGTACAAACCTTCAAGACACACTGGAATTGCAAAATACTTCAAAAAAGGTATCATAGTACATTTATTCAGGCATTAACATTTATGATTACTTTCTACACTATTAATATTTTGTAGCAATAAAACATTTGAAGCTTTGATGGGTCTTGTAAAGAAACAACTAGAATGTACTAGTTAATTTAGCAAAATACAGCCAATAGGCAAAGCTTTTTCCTCTTTCTAAGCAATTTGTCCAAAGAGACAAAAGGTTGGGAAATACAGAATTCAGTTGATTAAGCCATTTAAAAGAAATAGATTTGAAGCAGAATCCAAATATGGATGACAAAACAATGCACATAATTTCTATTCCACCGAAAAAAGTAATCAACCAACCTAACCATATGCAGCTTTAAGGATCTAAACATTCATAATCCACAGATAATTAGGAAATCAACCAATAAAAAAAAAGAGAAATGTCACAGAACATAAGTGATTCGATATTTAGGGTTTTGAAATAAGAGGGACAATTAATGAATTTAACTTGTAGTGACCACATATTCCAAATATATTACAAAGCAATTTTTCACACCCATGACTGGTCATTTTAAAATTATATTTATACAGGTAACAAAGCCAGCATTTTACAGCATTTACACAATATACAGAAATTTTTACAATAGGAGTATTTTGTACAAGTCTCTAGTTTTGATCACTGTGGATAATTCCTCATGCAAATTGTGGCCTAATTTTTGTATACAAGACAACAATTAACAATTTTTATTAACCACTTTAAAGGTATGACACCCCTAATTGGCTTCCTAAGGATGAAATAGAAATTTTCTGCAACTTTGTGAAAATGACAAACACTACACAGCTACTGGTTTACAAAAAAACCCCACCAGACTAGACAGGTTTTTACTTGATACAGCAAATATAGTGAAAAGGTGCAACACAAGATTGATTTTAAATTGGGACATCTCACAAGTGCATCAATTTTAAAATATTTATTTCTTTAGACAGCTAAAACAATTCCAAGTACCAGAGGTTCTGAAACTACATAGGAAACTGATTTTACTTTGAAATTTGATATTAGTGAAGGGTAAATAATTAGGCATTTGCTAGCTACAAATCACAGCCAGCTTTTTATTGTAGGGCAACAGCAACCGCACTAGTTTTTCCATTGGGAACCGAAGGGAAAATTTAAGAAAGGCAACAAAAGAGAGAGGGAGGAACTGGTAACCTACAGAAAGGTCCAATTTAGAAGCTTATAACATAACTGAGAACACATTTTACATAATGAGTATACATATAGATGGTGGGGAAAAATACACAGACCATCTAAGTCAACCTTTCATACAAGGCAAACAAAATGTTAAAACCAGTCTGTTACAGGTGCCAATGACCAGTGAAATACTGTGCTAAATCACAAGTACTTGTGCACCTAGAAAAAGTTAAGATATTTGAAAGGAATAGTTCGATGCACATATAAACCAAATTCGATGAAATGTAAAAACCCATATCAGATTTATTTAAATTGCTAATCTTCAATGAAACACTAACTTAATATTGCTGGCAAATGGGAAGATCTTGGAGAATATTGTTTAGCTTTAAGTGCATATGTTCAATGAACATTCTAATCATTTTTCTATACAATAAAGATTAAACAACCCCCATACCACACTGCAAGAACCTCAATTTTTATTCTATCAATTAACTCAAAATTGCCCCATCACAAGTTACCAGATTATTGGCAAAATTATTATAGATTTTGTTCTGATTTAATTTGACAATTCATATGGCTTCCATTGTTTTACATTCTACGTTTCTTACATTCTAAAGATAGTTCGAGAATATACTGTGCAATTCAGTTACATGATTGTGCTGCAGGCAGTTTACAGGACATGTAGTGAAAACATGCAGAAAATAGGATGCAGCTAAGCCTACAACTTATGATACCCAAGTTCCAAGTCCTTACAGACTATACACCAAGAATTTTAATAACCACAATTAAAAATGAACAGAAATTTGACCTAATGCCTTGAGTGTATAAATAGCTTGTGCTGTCTGGCATCATGGCTTTAAGCCAGCAATACTTCATTGGTGCATATTTCATCTGTTTAATATTGTTTTCATCACTACAAGCATTCTTAAAGTAGAAACTTAAGGAATTGCATTGTCATGTTTTTAAAAAAAAAACCTTCACAAGTCAACCATGCTTCAAATGTACACAAATATTAAAACTGAAACAATTAATCTTTGGCATACCACAGTAAACCTGAAACTTTCAGGCTTGTTTACAAACTGACAGTAATGCATCCAGCAGGGAGACAGGTCTCCAATTAGGGATGGGACTTAACAGCAAGAGAGAGGATAACTGCCCAAACATTTTAAGGAATAGTGGGCAATAATATTCAATAGCCAAATATGGCAGAATGAAAATGTGCAGAGACTTTTGATTCCATTTTTCTCATTTCCGTATAAACCACTGGCTCTACATATCCTCCTCTACCATAGGGTTTAGAACAGATTTTCCCTCAACTACAAATAGTATAGCTCCATGTTCAAGTAATTGGGAATATAGAATATAAATTTAATATCAAAATGTTGTTTTGTGCAGCACAACTGCACTATTAACCTCATCCAACCAAGGCAAGTAAGCTTAAGTGATAAAATTCACAAGCCAAACTCCTGAAATGCAACAGAATCCTTAAATCAAAAATATTCTTATTAATCTTCAATTTGGGTGTAACAATAGTGACTGAGGACTTAAGTTGATATTCAGCAATGTGTCTATGAATGTTATGGTAATGTTAGTTTCATGAATTTTGCTAGCTGCAATACCTTAAAAAGGTTAAAAAAAAAGTTGGTTTGTTACCAGCATACTTTGAGTGAATCATTAATGCAGCAAAACTTGGGAAATGACCAAATCAGTACCTTTTTTCGGTTTCACAAGATATAAATTGCACTCTGTATACCACAAAGACATTCACAACTTCTTGTAATTATAATACATACATATTTCCCCATATTGTGAGGAAAACATTGGAGTATCTTCACTTTAACCAATCCACAAGATTTAAAGTGAGGAAAAAATAGTATTTTATGTACGAACAGTGCATACAATAAGCAGCTTTCACCGGCATGGACTTTTTTTAAAATTTAATTTAAAGATATGCCTAAACCATCAAAGCAGGCCTTAAAACACAATACTATACCCATCAGCTTAAAAATAAACTGCAGAGTAAAAATTTTCTATAAACAAATCTGTTTTACCAAAGATCCTATTTAAGTTCAAATAGAATTAAAAATTACATTATTTCTAAAAACATCAGTGGCTAGATTTATAAAAATCTCAAGTATTAGTCTACACAATTTCTAACAACTGGACGATAAGAACTCAGTCACCTCTTTAAAATGTGCAAAGTCAAGAGGTAAAAACAAGTTTAATTTTGAAACTTTTAAGCTAAATTTACAATAAGCTCCTCCAAAAAAACAAAAATTAAAGCATCCCACAATTACATCAGCCCATTTACCTGTAGGAAATAAAATGTAAACTGTCAACCAATTTGCTATTTTGCAGCTTTTCAGTATGCGATACTTGAAGACTGCAGAGTGCAAAAACATCAGTTGAACTTTTTTTTTTAAAAATACGATCTTATTACTCATTACTATGCTCTTTATCTTTTCATTGTGGACCAACGTAAAATAATAAATGTCATAAATACAAATTAGTTGTGGCATAATTTACTTACTCAAGATTTTAATAAGCTCTGGCTTGAATAGATAAATCAAAGCAAAAAGACTGTGCAAATTTGCAGGCACAAAAATATGCAAAATTGGACATTAGCAAATAGCACATGCTCCATTTTGAAAATTATTCCAAGGTAATTGTGCAGGACTCAATTGGAAGAGTCTCTTTATACCAACTAGGTGTAAAAGAATGAAAAGTTTTCAAATGGAATGTTTATCTACTAAACAGCAAACCCGAATGGACTATAAAACAACTCGGGGTGGGGGGAGGAAATAAGAGTTTTACCTGAAAGCTTCTTTGAGGTAAAATATATTCCTGTCAGCCAACACTCAGTGCAGGACACCTCAAGTTGCTCTTTTCAGAAATTGCAACAAAACCCCCAAATCCTTCAAATGGGTTTCTTCTTTCTCAGGCACCATCCACTGCCACAAGGATCAACAGGTAATTTATTACAAGGCCTCTGAAAATAGTATTAACTTGTGACTTTTGTTCAGGGTAACATGACCTCTTGCTTTCCTTCTTTCCCTATATGGAAATTTCAACCCTTCTGCTTCACACCTCCATAATGGCCTGACTAACATCATCACTGTGACCAATTATACACAGTCTATAAATCTAACCATTTAAAAATCAGTTTAGACACATCTGAATATTAGATTGCTGTAAAAATCTGTATCTCAGAATCGGAAGATATGTGGTAGAGTTCCATCTCCCAAGTATGAAGACATATGGTTACAGCAAAGAAATCTGAATTTAATGCATATTCAAATCTCAAAACATTAATGACAAAACTACCAGTGCATTGACCCAAGACTTAGTACTTCATTATCCTTTACAGCACAAACAATACTTATGGCAAATTTGTCAGTTTACATCGCAGATTACTTTTACTTGAAGCATTCCTACGATATGCTAACAGCCCAGGAATCTCCCGTTTACACAACTGACAGAGAAGCAACTGAACACATAAAAATTACGTTGACATCCCAATGAAACTTGATTTTCTGGTTGCAAACCTTCCCCACAAGGTGGGTGGGGATAGAGGGAAGTTTGTAAAATGGACTTAGCACTGAACCTATTGCCAACAAAAAAGAAATGGTGGGCCGCAGCATCTTGTGCTGAAAGCAATTTGCTGGAAATGGTACAAAGGTGAAGATGGAGCAAAGAATGCAATACAGAATAAAGATACCATTTGAAGTGGAACTTTATGCAACCAGAGGCAGCTGTGTTGCTTAATCTGTGATACCTATTATAAATTCTGTGAAGTATTTCAAAACATGCAATGTATAGCACCAGCAGGAATTAAGAAGAGGGTATGAATGAGTGCCCAGAGACTTTGTTAAACTACTTACATGAAAAGCAATGCTCTAATCTGTGAACTCAAGTTTAAAATAAAGTAGTTCAATTGTCATTCATCACAAATTAGACACCAACTCATCTCAACGGCAATAGCATAAGCAATACTTACCAAAATTCTTAAGAATGTTATTTGACTAATGTGCTAAACAGCTTCTTTGGAACTTAACACAAGGTCCCAGTCGAATGTTACTGCATAAAATTGAAGAATTCTCAAATCTGTTTGTAAAATAGGCAGAAAATAAAAATAAATCACTTTACACAATTATAAAAACGAACAAAGCAACTCACCTATTTAACGATGACGATACTCTCGTTCTCTGTCTCTCTCTCTGTCTCTATCTCGCTCACGATCACGATGCCTTTCCCGTTCTCTACTTCTTTCACGGTAATAGTCATCATGACGATCACGGCTTCGTGAGCGCTCTTTGTGGCGTCTGCTTTTCTCTCTTGATCTACTGTGGTCTCTCTCCCGTGAACGCTCACGTTTTCTAAGAAGAGTTTAAGCAAATTATCAATCCAACATTTATTTTAAAAAGTTTAGAACTTTATTTATATAGCACGTTTAACATGATAAAATATGTTAAGGCCCTTCACAGGAGCATTATAAAATAGGACACCAAGCCACATAAGGAGATATCAGGTCAGTGGACCAAAAGGCAGGTTTTAAGGAGTGCCTTAAAGGAGGAAAGGCAGAGAGGGTATTCTAGAACTTAGGGCAGAGGCAACTGAAGGTGCAGCTACCAATGTTTTTAAAAAAAAAATTCTTTCATGGGATGTGGACATCGCTGGCAAAGCCAACATTTGCTGCCCATCCCTAATTGCCCTTGATAACAGAGTGGCTTGCTAGGCCAGAGGGCAGTTAAGAGTCAACCATATTGCTGTTCCGAAGAAGGGTCACTGACCCGAAACGTTAACTCTGCTTCTCTTTCCACAGATGCTGCCAGACCTGCTGAGTGGTTCCAGCATTTCTTGTTTTTATTTCATATTGCTGTGGGTCTGGAGTCACATGTAGGCCAGACCAGGTTAGGATTGCAGATTTCCTTCCCTAAAAGGACATTAGTGAACCAGATGGGTTTTTACAACAATTGATGATAGTTTCATGGCACCATTACAGAGACTAGCTTTCAATTGCAGATTTTAATTACTTACTTTAATTAGTTAATTACTTGAATTTAAATTCCACCAGCTGTCAGTGAGATTTGAATCCATGTCCCCAGATCATTAGCCTGGGCTTCTGAATTACTAGTTCAATGACATTACCACTATGCCATCATCTCCCGGATGGACAATGCTCAAGAGGCCAGAATTAGAGGAGCACAGATAGCTGAGAGGGTGGTGGGGCCGGAAGAGATTATGGAGATAGGTAGAGGCAAGGCCATGGAGGAATATGAAAAGGATGAGAATTTGAAAGTCAAGACGTTGCTTAACCCGGAGCCAATGTAGGTCAATGAGCACAGGGGTGAAAGGTTAACAGGACTTGGTGCAAGTTAAGACATGGACAGAAGAGTTTTGGGTGACCAAGTTTACAGAGGGCAGAATGTGGAACACTGGTCAGCAGTGTGTTGGAATAGTCAAGTCTAGAGGTTACTAAGGTAAGAATGAGGATTTCAGCAACATATGAGCTGGAGCTGGAAGTGGTCTTAGGTGTTGGCACAAATGAGGTCAGAAGCTCATCGCAGAGTCAACTGTGACCCCAGGGTCGCAAACAGATAGGCTTCATCTCAGACTGTTGCCTGGATGGAGTCAGTAACTGGGGAACAGAGTTTGGAGTGGGGAACAAAAACAATGGATTCAGTCCCAATATTTAATTGGAGGAAATTTCCCCTCATCCAGTACTGAATGGCAGATAAGCAGTCTGATAGTTTAGCAACAGTGGAGGAGTTGAGAGAGGTAATGGTGAGATAGAGCTGGGTGCCGTCAGCGTTCATGTATGTGAAAACTAGCGCTCTTTCAGATGATGTCACCAAGGGGCAGCATGTAGATGAGAAATAGGAGGGGAGCAAGGATAAATCCTTGGGCTGGCAGGGTGGGGGAAGAGACACCAGGAATAACTATGCAGAAGCAGGAAGAGAAGTCATTGCAAGTGATTCTCTGGCTACGATTAGATAGATAAGAACGGACTAGGTGACAGCAGTTCCACCCAGCTGGACGACAGTGGAGAGGCACTGAAGGAGGATGGTGTGCCACGTCAAAGGCTGCAGACAAGTTGAGAAGGACGAGGAGGGAAAGTTCACCTTTGTCAATCACATAGGATATCATTTGTGACTTTGATAAGAGCTGTTTTTGTACTGTGGCAGTGACACAAACCTGATTGGAGCATTTCAAAGAGAGTTCCAGGAAATAAGTCATCTGGGGGTACTTTGCTTTAAATTTTTTTTAAATATAAAAGGAGTCAGGTGATCTGCATTCCCCGTATATATTGTGAACTCATCTGCTGGTTTTATTCCCAAAATAAAAACATACAGTAGCAGAGAAACCTTATGAAAAAGCTTCAATCCAGATGTGAAAAGGAAAAACAGATTAGGAACAGGAGTTTTTACATATGCCGAACTTAAAATATAAAATGAAAATAATTTCTGAAAATACAAAATTGGTTTTATTTCTTGTACTATACCAAAGCAATGCCAAAATTCAGTCAAGTTTTCCAGGATATCCGAGATACTTTCTAGTACCCATTTTGCTAACTTTTATTTAGCAAGGAGCTTTGTAAATTTTCATTCTCAAGCGAGAATAACTGCATAGTCCAGCAAAACTGTAACTCAGTTACCGAATATACGCAGTGTAAATGCAGTTACCTCTAGTTATAAAGAGAACTTAAAACAATCCTAAGCATGATTGATAGGTGAATCTCAATGACTGCTCCATTCATGTGCTATAAAATCACTAAGGCAAGCAACTAAACAACTCTTTCTGAAGTAACAAAAGTCGCAATGGTGAGTGTTGGAAGTAAAAACCAAAGAATGTCTCTTATGGTCAATCCCTTGAGGACTAAAATAACGATCATGAGATTCTTTAAAAAAAAAAGACTGGTGAAAATCTGCTTTTCGAGCCTGGATCTTTCAAGAGTCATGTCACCCAAGTCAGAAACTCTGGAACAGATAAGTGTCTTTAAACCACTTTAAATACAAGATTGGAAAAGAAAGCAACTATGCGTACCGAAATATTACGAACAGTTGAGCAGGACTCACTTTATGGCTCTTTGCCCAATGCAACAGATACACCATTAAGATATTGTCCTGTGAACCAACCATTAGTCTGGGAAAGTTGTTTTTGGCTATCACAAGGATGATGTACCTCCTCAGCTGTGAAGGAGCTGAATCACCCATGAAGGATCCTTGCATACAGGAACCTCCATTTCCTAAGAAACTATTGCCTGTCTGGAAAACAGAAGTAGCGTCACTTGGGACGCAAACAAAACTACAGTGTCTTTCACCCTGTAAGTGAACAAGAGATTTTCTGGATAATTGTACTTTAATCATCTGAAGCATGTCCACTTGTGAAAAATCTTTTAGCTTGCATCAGTGTGTCTTATTCACAATGTACTCAGCTGAAAAATCTGCAATGTTCAATCTGCATCAACCTACATCTCCAGTTTTACTCCCAAGAGTTTTCCCTCATCTGAGGGGACCTTTCGTAAGGCCTCAAGTCACATCTCTTCTTTTAAGAGGATTTTTCTTCACCCTCTCCCCCCACCACCCTCCTCCAACCATTTCCTAGAACTGCATGAAGTAAATATCTGCACCTTTTGAGGAGTTCTTGCTAAATGAAGTGCCACATCCTTACTAAAAATATAACTTGTGCTTCAAGTTTCCAATTACTCTAAATTTCTTGTGGAAAGATATGAACTAACTCGGCATAGACTTGTCTTCCTGGTCTGAATTTGGGAATGCCATTGTACAATGGTCAACCAGAGGGGTGAGGGACTGGCATGTTGGGTGGCAAAATGGAAAAGAATGCCAAAGGGCACTGATCACTGCACACAATTGCTGGAACTTTGTGCAACAGTGCCATCATTTTCACACAGTTTAAATACATTGCATTAAAAAGTAACAAAGCCTCCAATTTAAACTAATCCAGATCTACAGAAGCAGACTTTAAAATTATATAAATTGTAATATCCTTCAATTTATCAAATGGTCTGAAAGTGATCATACAACATTCCATTTTAAACTTTTCCTTCCTCTCCCACACTTTCCCAATGCTTTCCTTCGCCTCATCATGTTCTGGCTGGTTTCCTCCCACATGCCAAAGACTTGCAGGTTGATAGGTAAATTGGCCATTATAAATTGCCCCTAGTATAGGTAGGCGGTAGGGAAATATAGGGACAGGTGGGGATGTGGTAGGAATATGGAATTAGTGTAGGATTAGTATAAATGGGTGGTTGATGGTCGGCACAGACTTGGTGGGCCGAAGGGCCTGTTTCAGTGCTGTATCTCTAAACTAAACATTAGGATCTGGAATTCCAAATTTGGCCACTTTAAGGTCTAAAAACAACTCAGTAAACTAAACATGCTCTCGTACAATTTAAGATATTTTAAAATTCAGATAGCATGTTTTTTTTGCGCATGCATAATATTTACAGCACAAAATTTTTTAAAATTCATTCATGGGATGTGGGCATCGCTGGCCAGGCCAGCATTTATTGCCCATCCCCAATTGCCCTCGAGAAGGTGGTGGTGAGCTGCTTTCTTGAACCGCTGCAGTCCATGTGAGGTAGGTACACCCACAGTGCTGTTAGGAAGGGAGTTCCAGGATTTTGACCCAGCGACAGTGAAGGAACTACGATATAGTTCCAAGTCAGGATGGTGTGTGACTTGGAGGGGAACTTGCAGGTGGTGGTGTTCCCATGCATTTGCTGCCCTTGTTCTTCTAGTTGGTAGAGGTCGCGGGTTTGGAAGGTGCTGTCTAGAGATAGGCCATTCTGCCCAACAGATCCATGCCGGTGTTTATGTTCAACACCTACCATCCTTTTCCATCTAATCCTTTCTCCCTCATATGTGCATTAAACTTCTTTTTAAATGCATCTATGCTATTCACTTCAACTACTCCTTATGGTAGCTAGTCCCAAAATCTAAGCATTCTCTGGGAAAGAAGTTTCTCCTGAATTCCCTTTTAGGATTTATTAGTGGCTATCTTATACTCATGATCCCTAGTTCGGGTACCCCCTGCAAGTGGAAACATCTTCTCTATTTCTACCTTATCAAACCCTTGCATAATCTTGAAGGCCTCTATCAGATCATCCATCAGTTTTATTTCTAGAGAAAAGAGCACCAGTCTTTCCCAACAGGAATAACTTGTTGGTTCTGGCATCAATTCCAGTAAATCTTTTTTGCAACTTCTCCAATGCGTACATATCCTTTTTATAATGGAGACGAGAACTGTTCACACTACTCCAAGTGTGATCTATTCAAGGTTCTAAGTTTTGCATAACATTTCTGCTATTAATTCCATCCCTCTAGATAATGAAACCCATTGCTTAGTTTGCTTGCTTATTGTTCTGTCACTACTTTTGGTGATTTGTGAATCTGTACTCCCAGATCCTTCTGTTCTTTTCCTATTTTATGAGTATGTGGCCTCATTACAAAATGTACCACTATAGTGAATTTCATTTCACAATTAAACGCCACATTGTGAAAGTTTATTAACTTCTTCCTGTATTTTGCAGTCCTCTTCTGCATTATCTACATCCCCCAATTTGGCATCATTTGCAAATTTTGAAATTGTATTCCCTAGATTAGAGTCCAAATCATTCATGCAAATGGCAGTGAACAGTGGCCCCAACATCAATCCACGTGAAACATCACTTCCCACCCAAGCCATACTTTTAACTCCTACTCTTTTGTTTTGTAGGCAGCATGCTATCCATTCTGCCACATGGCCCGACTCCACATGCTCTGGACTTGGTCGTGAGTCCACTAAATGGTACCTTATCGAAAGCCATTTGAAAATCCATAATGATTTCCTTAATGGTAAGAGTATCCCTAGCTTGTGGCAAGTGACAGAAATTTTTTTTGAGAGATTTAGCTAGGAAAAAAGTTTTAGTGCCACCGCAGAAATAGGACCAGTGCAACACATTTGTTAGACTATTCCAACTGAAATCCTGTGAAACAACTCAGTGACATACTTATTTTGTTGCGGCATGGACACACTTAGAAGTGAAGCCTCAGTTGTGAGGCTATCCAAACAACATATTCCAATTTTGCTCCAGTCTTAGCCAGGATTCTAACAGGGAAATTTAACCATACATTTCCTTTAGTGCTCTCCTCAGTTTAATCTTCAAGAACTGAGGTAACAGATAGCCCCTCAGTGGACAAATGTTAATTTTCACGAGAGAATCTCTTGTTCTACTCACAGGGGATAGGGATGGGGACAGGGCATTAGCGATACTAATTCTCAGGAATGCCAGAGAAAGTGATTTCATGTAAATACAGTGGGTGAGAAAAACAAGGGCAGAACAAAAATAATTTCTCCTGGTTTCAAAAAGTTTAATGTCCCCTACAGCAAATAGAACAGAGCAACCTTCAATGGAACTACTAATTTATTTTAACAAGGCTGGCCATACGCTGCAACAAGCTTTCAGCAGCTAAAGACACGGGTTGGCATTTATCGTTGGGTGGTGGGGGCATCCACCAGCTGAAAAGTCAGTGGTGAGCCCACATCTGTCGGTCCTGGGGAGCCAGACCAGATCTAACACTCCCCTGGCCCTTAATTGGTCTTGGGCGGGACTTGCACCTCCTTGAGGCAGGAAGTCCCACCTATTACAGCTGCCAGCCAGTGAGCCAGCAGCTCTCAGTTCCATCGGAAGCTGAAGGATGGCCCCGGAAAAAAGGCAGGTTTTTAGGGACTCGCCGAGGGGAGTGTTGTGTATTGGGGGCGGCCCTCCATGGGGAACAGGGTGCCCCCACCCCAGCACGCAAGAACAAGCTTTTTGAGGCCTCAGCTGCCCGCCATTATTGAATTTCGATGAAGGATGGAAATTATCACCTTACCGTGACCCAGAACCATATGACTTTGATTCAATTCCATGAAGACAATCCTGTAGAGAACTTATGAGAACTTTGCAACGGTCATCAGCAGATACTTTAGACTGCTTAATCAGTGAAATAGCAGTAACCAGGGTTTCAATAGCACTTCCATAATCACCTGCAATCCAAATGGAAAAAATATGACTATTACAATTATTCAGTTACCTGCATAATAGAGTCAATTAATCCTTGCATTCACAGCTGAAATGCCTCCTTTGCTACAGCTACCACATCTAATTCAACCACAGTCCTGCAACCTGTACCTTGAATCTTACTTTGACATTCTCTTTAGCTTCAAAATTAGATCAATTTCTGGGTCTGCTAATGGTCCAATGAGAAAATGCATGACCTAGTGTTGAACTAAGCCATACAGACCAAAAGTGTACTAATTTGATCTCCAGACTGTTCCATTAGCTGATCTCAGCCAGCCCAGCAGTTAGGAAGCTACAACTGCTATCTGTAACTTTTGGTTGGAGATTGGTGGGGGTGGTTGCAACCTTTAGAAAGCATTCAGCAGTGGAAACCAAAGACTTCCGCTAGAACAGACACATGTTCACAATGTATTAATCATTCCAAAGCCAAAGAGGGTAATTTTCCATTTGTAATGCGCTGCATCTTTTGAAGATCTATTGCAATGTACCTCAATTAAGCAGGTTGCCAATACTCACTGTTTAGGTTCACAAGAGCATAAAAACCAGGTGAGGTGCTAGGTGGTTACCAGAATCAATACAATCACACTCCTTCAAAAATTCCTGTTTTGAGTAGAGATACATGTTTATGGGTGATGGTGGAAGTGGAAAAAAAAAAGAGGGAGAAGTTGCTTCAGTTTACCAGCACTAGCATCCGACACAGCCCTCGATATGGCACTGCTAGAAATGGCTCTGTTTCGATTCATGATTTCCTCAAATTCTGCTTCACTCAGTGGTGTCCTTGAAGAATCCATGTCTCTGTTACAAAAAGAAATAATGCAAACAATAGCAAATGTAGTATAAAATTTCCCAATAACCACAGCAACAAAATTCTGGTCTTCTCAACATTCGAAACTGGTTCATGGGATGTACATGACAATTTTTTCTTTTTAAGAAATGCATTTCAGGTGAATTTCTTTGTGAATGCTGATGATGGCATTTCCTTCCCCTTTTGAGATTGATTAATGGTGACATTGCAGAAGTCAGATGAAGGAAAAATTTCTATTCATACTGTGCCTGAACCCAACTTCTGAAGATTGGGAGCAATTTCGAATCCAACAAAGGAGGACCAAGAAACTGATAAAGAAAAGGAAAAGAGACTATGAATGTAAGCTAGCTAGAAACAAAAGGCAGGCTGTAAAAGCTTCTTTAGGTATGTGAAAAGGAAAAGATTAGCAAGGACAAATGTGGGTGAAATGGGGAAATGGCAAAGATACAAAGCAATTATTTTGTGTCTATCTTCATGGAGGAAGACAAAAATCTCCCAGAAATACTAGGGAACCAAGGGATGTGTAAAAATGAGGAACTGAAAGAAATTAGTATCAAAATAGAGGTAGTACTCAAAAATTTAACTTGATTGAAAGTTGATAAATCCCCTGGACCAGATGAGCTACATCCCAGAGTATTGAAGGAGGCAGCTCAAGCAATAGTGGATGCTTTGGTGGTTATCTTTCAATTCTGGAAGGGTTCCTGCAGACTGGAAAGTAGCAAATGTATCCCCACTATTTAAGAAGAGACGAGAGAGAGAGGACAGAGAACACAGACCCGTTAGCTTAACGTCAATGGTAGGGAAAATGTTAGAATTAATAAAAGGATGAGATAACTGGACACTTGGAAAATAATATGATTGGGCTGAGTCAACATGGATTTGACAAACCTGTTGGAGTTTTTTGAGGATGTAACTTGTAGGATAGATAAGGGGGAAACCAGTGGATGTGGTGTATTTGCATTTTCAGAAGGCTTTTGATAAGGTCCCACACAGGAGGTTAGTAAACAAAATTAGAGCACCTGGGACTGCAATGGATTGAGAATTGGTTAACAGACAGAAAGCAGAGAGGAGGAATAAACAGGTCATTCTCAGGATGGCAGGCTGTTACTAGTGGGGTACTGCAAGGGTCACAGTTGTTCACAATCTACATAAATGATTTGGATGTGGGGACCAAAATGCAATATTTCCAACTTTTCTGATGACACAGAACTAAGAGAGAATGTAAATTGTGAGGATGCAAGGAGGCTTCAAGGGGATTTGGACAAGTCAATTGAATGGGCAAGAAGATGGCAAATGGAATATAATATGAATAAGGGTGAAGAGACCCACTTTGGTAGAAACTAAAGAAAGGCAGAGTATTTATTAAAAATGGAGAGGGGTTGGGAAGTGTTGATGTCCAAAGGGACCTGGGTGCCCTTGTTCACAAGTCACTAAAAGCTGGTATGCAGGTGCAGCAAGCAATTAGGAAGGCAAATGGTATGTTGGCCTTCACTGCAAGGGGATTTGGGTACAGGAGTAAAAATGTCTTGCTGCAATTGTATAAAGCTTTGGGTGAGACCACATCTGGAGTATTATGTACAGTTTTGGTCTCATCTAAGGAAGGATATACTTGCCATAGAGGGAGTGCAATGGAGGTTCACCAGACTAATCCCTGGGATGGTGGGATTGTCTTGTGAGGAGAGATTGCAGAAACTGGGCCTATATTCTCTAGAGTTTTGAAGAACGAGAGGTGATCTCATTGAAAGTTACAAAATTCTTACAAGGCGCAACAGGGTAGATGTGGATAGAATGTTTCCTCTGGCTGGTGAGTCTAGAACCAGGGGACACAGAGTCTCAGAATAAGAGGCAGGCCATTCAAGACCAAGATGAGGAGGAGTTTCTTTACACAGAGGGTGGTAAATCTGTGGAATTCTCTACTCCAGGAGGCTGTGGAAGCTCAAACATTGAGCACGTTCAAGACAGAAATCAATAGATTTCTGGATACCGATGACATCAAGGGATAGGGGGATAGTGGGGAAAAATGGCGTAGAGGTAGATATCAGCCATGATCTTCTTGAATGGCTGAGCAGGCTCGACGGGCCAAAAGGCATACTCCTGCTCCTATTTCCTATATTCCCACCACCAACTCCACTTGTAAGATGATACTGTTTCATACAAGAGTTATTATTGTCTTTTAAGGCAGAGTTACAAAGTACAAAGCAATTTCTGTCTCACTTTCCTTGGAAATGAGTCAAAGCTTAACTTCACTCCAGGGCAAAGTGCAGTGACACTTTCTAAAAGAGGTATCTCATGCCACTTCCTGTAACACTACATTGATTATAAATCCAGTACAGCATCAACATTGGTCTGTTAGTTCTACCAACTGTGTACTTTTAAAAAGCAAAAAAACCTAATTTATCTTAATTTACATGTTAAGGCAGCAGGGATTCTCCCCTCTCAAACATTTGAATTTCTAACTGCTGGAAGATAGCTCTGCCCATTCATGCATCCACAAATGCAGTTCTCTCCAAAATATGCAAGTGAAATTCCAGTTAGGTAGGAGTTAGACAATTTAAACAAAGTGCTGCATGGCAGAAAACCAAACTGTACCTACTAGTTTCAGATCAATAGCTACAATGTAAAATGATTCCTCGATTTCCAACATGATCATGAATTATAGGCAGTTTTGTATCGTTGGCTATGAATAGAGCTGAAATCATAATCTCATTTCAAGAGCGACACACCACTGGTGAATTTGAACCCAAGTCCTGAGGGTGAAAAGGTCAGTATTCTACATTAAAATCCAATTGCACCCCCACCCATTCCCAGTTCATGTTGACTTAAAACATTCAACTTTTGACGGATTTGCAAAGGATTTTTCTCTCAAGATCAATAGACATTTATTAACAAAATTAAAGTATACGTAAAATTTACCTGCCAGCAGGTCCATAGTCTCCTCGGTCATATGGTGGAGGCCGTCCATATGGATCTGTTGGAGGTGGTCCACGACTGTCAGATGAGGGAATGACATTATTCGCCGGTGGTGGGAAGAAAGCAGGATTTACATGAGGGGCTGGAGGTGGTGCACCAGGAGGGGGTCCAGGAAGATGGGGAGGTGGAGCAAGATTAATAGGAGGGCCTAGTGGACCTGGAGGACGTGGAGGGAAAGGACCAGGTGGTGGGGGTGGTCCTTGCTGAGGAGGAGGGGGGCCAGGAGGAGGACCATATCCTGGAACAGGAGGGGGAGGACCAGGAGGGAGTGGTCCCATGGGAGGTTGCCCAAATGGTTGTCCTGGAAAAAGAACTGGGGGTGGAGGACGATCACCACGATTCGGTGGCCCACCTAATGGAGGAGGAAGACCTTGCCCAGGTGGAGGCGGACCCGGGAGGCCTGGTGGACCAGGAGGACCTGGAGGTGGTCGAGGTGGACCTTGCCCTGACAAAAATAAAAAGATGCTGTCACATTCAAAGAAATACAATTTATAAGAAATACCTGTACTAAAGATTATATGCATTATTTATAATACCAAATTCAACTTTCAACATTTTTAACTTAAACCATATTCCCATTACAACTTAAGTTTCTTTAATTCCTTGATGCTGTTAAATGAATGAAAAAACAACACCTAAGCATGTCAACTCACAGCAATGAACATTTTTAAAATCTGCTCTGGCAGCAATGAACTTTAGAAAATGAATTCGGTTATTGAAACTCAGTGGAAGATATTTGAACTTGATTATTTGCCTATCTCCAAAGATTGTTATGTGGGGTGGTGGGCAGTGAATTTACCAATTGAGCAACTGAAGTCCAAACCCAATGACTTAATATCACCACTAATATCATCCACAGAGCAAAGAATTAGAGAACGGTACAAATGTGGAACTCAATGTCATACGGGAGTAGTTGAAGCAGATAATATCGACAGTTAAGATGAGGCTGAACATACACAAGCGAGAAGGGAAAAGGGACGTGGAGACAATTAGAGTAGAAGGCTCACGTGACGCCTGAACACCCAACTTAGATCAGTTGCACTTATGTACTGTGGAAACTATGTATCATCCTTAAGGAATTCAGAATCCAAAATGACGGACATCAAATCATGTAGCGCTTTGTTGCTGCCTTCCCCAGCGTTGTTCACTAAATATTGATAACCATTGACACTCACCAGGAAAAGGTGGAGGCCCTCCTGGTCCAGAAGGCCCTGGGAATCTGTCCCCACCAGGGCCAGATGGTGGGAAACGGCCACGTCCTCTTCCACCTTGGGAAAATGCTAAACGACTGTTGGCTCCAGGAGGCCCAGCTTTACCTTCCCCTGACATTTGGCCAGACTGAGTAGCTGCAAGAATGATAAACACCAATCACTTCCATTTAAAATTATTTTTTAAAAAGTTCTCTCAAACAAGTACCAAAAGCATTTACTTTACCTAATATACATGGAGATCAGGCTTGTATAACCTTGCATCTGATGGGTAACCAGACATTTGTATTTCTGCAAAGCTGCAGTGTCAGGGAGCATTCCAATGGCAGGTGGTGGTAAAATTCAAACCACCAAACACATACAAATAAGTATATATTAAGTGCACTTATGTTTAAGTACATGCCCTATGCTGCACCACAGAAAAGTTAAGATTGAGTGGATCATCCAGTATAATACAAGAAAAAAAAAACTGCCTTTACATAGCAATATGCCCCAAGGGCTTCAGATAGTCACTGCTGTTTTGTAGACAGTTTACAGAAAGTAAGTTACCAGAAGCAGCAAAACAAGATATATGACCAGTGAATCAGTTTTTAGTTGGTCAAAAGAAAAATTAGCTCACACTAGGCAAACTCCTTGTTCTCAACATAATGTGGGTTCTTTAACATTCACATGAACAGATAAAGGGGGAGTCTATTTAAACACATCAGAGAGATTGCATTGCTAATGCTAATGCATCAATGCTTTGTAATTGAGTAGAACTATTTGATTAGATTAAGTGTTCAAATTCCGGAACGGGCCTTCAAAGCCTAGCGGTAAGAGTTGTTACCAACTGAGCTAAATTAAAAATGTTGCAGTTAGTATTAGTGCAGAGAGTCGTAATTAAATCATTAAATAAAAATGCTTATACAACTTCTCATACTGACAGAGCATCTGTATGCCAAATAATTACATTATTCAGTACATGTATTTGTATAAGCTTACATTTCCTAGACTGCATTTCAAACTGACTGAGTGACTGCTTATTGCATGGTGTGACGATAGGATTCTGCCCATGCATGTCTCGTTTAGGAAGCATATCCATCAGTTTTTTAGACGAACTTTCAGATCCCACACAAATGAGTGCAAACCTGTTTTTTTAAAAAGAAAATATAGAATAACCAAACTTTTAATTATGACACAAAATCAAAATACTGGATTCTGGAAATCTGGAGCAAAAACAGAAAATGCTGGAAATACTCAGGTCAGGCAGCATTTGGGGAGAGAAAAGCAGAGTTAACATTTCAGATCGATGACCTTTCATCAGAATACCGTTTCCTCTGCAAAAACTACTAAAATATTTTACAGCATATATCACTTGCCATTACATGATTCCGACGAACAACCCCTGTACTATAATGTTGAAGTTTCAATTTATTGAAATGGCAGTTCACTGCACATCCACATCTTTGACTCAAATAAATTACAAATTTAACTCCTCTCTAAAGCAGTTGCCAATACACTACCTAACAATGTCAATCCATCACATGTTCTCACCCTTTTGACTGTCCATTAGACCGGTTCTTAAAAACTTTATCGCCAAAACAGAGTTCTGATGAAAGGTCATCGATCTGAAATGTTAACTCTGCTTTTCTCTCCACAAATGCTGCCTAACCTGAGTATTCCCAGCATTTTCTGTTTTTATGTCAAAGTTTTAATCACACCGTCTTAGCCTTTTAATAGTTTTGTTTTATAGCACTTAAAAGTGGCAAACCATTTATGTAATACTTATATAAATCTATATAACTAGTAAGCCAATCATGAAGTTATTAAAAGCAATTTTCCTCTGCAAAACTGCTAAATCTTTTGCAGCATATATCACTTGCCATTACATGTTTCTGATGAACAACTTCTGTACTAAAATGTTGAAGTTTAAATTTATTGAAATGGCAGTTCACTGCACATCCAAATCGTTGAACTCAAATAAAATTACAAATTTAACTCCTCTTTAAAGCAGTTACAAACACACTATCTACACAGTGGCGCAGTGGTTAGCACCGCAGCCTCACAGCTCCAGGGACCCGGGTTCGATTCTGGGTACTGCCTGTGTGGAGTTTGCAAGTTCTCCCTGTGTCTGTGTGGGTTTTCACTGGGTGCTCCGGTTTCCTCCCACAGCCAAAGACTTGCAGGTTGATAGGTAAATTGGCCATTGTAAATTGCCCCTAGTGTAGGTAGGTGGTAGGGAATATGGGATTACTGTAGGGTTAGTATAAATGGGTGGTTGTTGGTCGGCACTGACTCGGTGGGCTGAAGGGCCTGTTTCAGTGCTGTATCTCTAAACAAAATAAAAATAAAAATAAATAAATAATGATGTCAATTCATCACATGTTCTCACCCTTTTGACTGCCCATTAGCCCGGTTCTCAAAAAACTTTATCTCTAAAACATCAGTAATTCCCATTGAATGAAGAGCTTCAGTCAAATCCTCATCCGTGGTCCACTGTAAGGCAATGTGGAAAGAAGAATTTTGAATGTTAAACTGGGCACTTCAAAGGAG
Organism: Heterodontus francisci; assembly: GCF_036365525.1. Classification (NCBI taxonomy): domain Eukaryota; kingdom Metazoa; phylum Chordata; class Chondrichthyes; order Heterodontiformes; family Heterodontidae; genus Heterodontus; species Heterodontus francisci. Next base: position 22,178,795 of record NC_090388.1, on the reverse strand, counting down.
CAACATGCTTTAAAACACAGGCATCTCAACTATGCTCAGCAGATTTTAAAAGTTAATAGCTTCTGAACTTGGAAGAGATGCTTGACAACTAAATGTGGAGGAGTGGAATGTATATTTGCATTATCAAGTTTAAAGACAGTACAAGGATTTTCAGAATATACGCAAAAATCCTTCAATGACATGGGATTAAAATGCTCATTAAATTTTGCTTTCAAATTCTTGAGAATACTGGGCAGCATCCACAGGTTTCTAATAATCTCTGAAATGCTCAGGAATGATGGACCTGATACTTGTGTCATTTGGGACAAGTTTGTGTATATCTCGTGTTAAATCGGTAACTAATTCATGTAGATCCCAATTCTTAAATCGTGTCAATCATTAAATATTGATAATCACTTTGATACTCAAGGAAAAAAGGAAGTCCTCCTGGTCCAGAAGATCCTGGGCATCTGTCCCACCCAGGGCTAGATGGTGGAAAACCACTTCTACTAGCAAATGGGATTGGCTTTTTTAAAACTACTTCCAGCTCACGAATGAGTATGTAACTACTATTGCAAAGAAGCATAGGTCTCTTCCTATTCCACCCAAAATATTTTATCCATCCATTATTGAGCTTAACCAGGAACGTCTGAAATTTGAACTAATTGTAATTGCAGCTGCTTGGAGAGAGGAAGTTGTAAAACTCAGATCCCATTGTACAAACACAATTGTTAGCAAATCTAAACACTTACCCAAGTCAGATTCCCAATATACAAGGCTATTCTCTTGCCAGTGTATGTATAAACAATATTTGGACCCAATGAATTAGGAGTTTTGCCACCATCATCCGAAACAGACTGTGGCATGCTGTCCATGTAATCACGATCCTCTGGCGCATCTCCATTATTAGCAGATGGTGATATGACATCATCATACAAATCTATCTGATCATGACCACTGTACTCAGTCTCCTAAATAAGACAAGAACATAGAGTCATAGAGAGATACAGCACTGAAACAGGCCCTTCAGCCCACCGAGTCTGCGCCTACCATCAACCACCCATAATCCTACATTAATCCCATTTTCCCTCACATCCCCACCTTCCCTCAATTCTCCTCCCACCTACCTACAATAGGGGCAATTTTTTTTTATACAATGGCCAATTTACCTATCAACCCGCAAGTCTTTGGCATGTGGAAGGAAACCCACGCGGTCACAGGGAGAACTTGCAAACTCCACACAGGCAGTACCCAGAACTGAACCCGGGTCGCTGGAGCGGTGAGGCTGCGGTGCTAACCCCTGCGCCGCCCAACATAATTGAAATCTTCTATAAAAATCCCCATTTAACTATAAAATTCACACTATTAAACAAAGTGCTCTGCATGAACAGAGATACAACCTGATCTACAATAAAGCAGCCTTAAGTGTAGTCAGTCAATAAAAGATAGCATACCAAAAAAAATTAAATGCAAAAACTCATGATAATCAAGTGTCAAAGTCAGGGTATTAAAAAGTTGCATCATTGTGGGTCTGCACGACAAGGCCACATATAAGCCTAGAATTCCCTGGATCGCATTTACACAAATGTTTAAATTTACTTCAGTTTCTACACAAAACCTGCCAACGGGAACTAATGCTGAAATTTCCTGTAGAGTTAATTTGCCTACAGAATATATAATCCAACCCATCAAACAAGTACAAACTCAGCATCACCAAAAGCCATACCTGCTATCTTCTGTCATAGCATCTCACTCTCAAAGCCTCTTATCTCTTAAAAAGGAAAGAGGAGCAGTAGAGAATAGGAGTAGACCAGAGGGCCCCTCGAGCCCATTCAATACAATCATGGCTGATTGTCTCCTTTAACTCCACTTTCTTGCCCACTCCCCATATCCATTGATTCCAATAGATTTTTGATCTATCTATCCCAGCCTGCATATACGCAATGACTGAGCATCCACAACCTTCTGGGGTAGATAATTCCAAAGTTTCACAACCCTGTGAGCAAAGAAATTTCGCATCTCAGTCCTAAATGACTGACTTCTTATTCTGAGGCAGTGCCCACATGTTCTAGATTTCTCTGTCTATCCTATCAAGCTGTTTAGAATATGTTGTACGGTTCAATGAGATCATCTTATTCTTCTGAACTCGAGAATATAGGTCCAATTTACCCAGCCTCTCATCCCAGAAACCAATCTAGTACATCCTTCCTTAGATATGGAGACCAAAACTGCACAAAGTACTCCAGGTGTGATCTCACCAAAGTTCTGTACAACTGTAGCAAGACTTGCTTATTCCTCCCTTGCAATAAGGACCAACATGCAATTTGTCTTCCTAAATGCCTGATGTACCTGCATACTAACTTTCTGTATTCTGTGTACGAGTACACCCAAGTCTCTGAGCATCAACATTTAAATGTTTAATGTCTTAAGAAATATTCTGCTTTTCATTGTTACTATCAAAGAGAATAACCCCTCACTTCCCAACATTATACTCCATCTGCCACCTTGTTGCCCACTCACTTAACCTGTCTACATCTCTTAACAACCTCTGAATCATTCTCACAGCTTACATTCCCATCTAGCTTTGTACGGTCAGCAAACTTGAACACAGTACTCTGTCTCTTCCTCTAAAATCATGATTGTAAATAGCTGAGACCCCAGCACAGATCCTTGTGGCACTCCAATAGTTAGAGACCACCAACTTGAAAATGTTCCATTAATCCCTACTCTCTGCTTCCTGTCTGTCTCCACCATGCTAATATATTACCTCCAATTCCATGAACCCTAATCGTGCGGTACCTTACTGAAGGCCTTTTAGGCATCCAAGTATACTAAAATATACTGGCTCCCCTTTATTGACCAACTATATACATCCTCAAAAAACTGAAATTTGTCAAACACGATTTCCCTCTCATTAAACCTCGTTGACTCTGATCATACTAGGATTTTCTGTGCATCAAGACTTCCTTAAATAATAGATTCCAGCATTTTCCTGACATCATTATGCAGAACAGGAACATGCCATGTGGGAAGGTGATTCCAGCTGCATAGACCTTCTGAACGTATGGGGGGAGAAAGGGTCTCGGAAAACTTTTGGGTGCAGCAAAACTGACAGCACTTTAGTAAAGTACAGCGCAGAACCCAGCAAGATTTTTTGCATTATTAAATTTGAGAAACCGCAGATACGTTGATAGTGACTACGAGTTTTGCTGTGTCTAAATTTTTGGCATAAATCTAGGAAACTTGCAAGCTGACCCATCCAGATCTCTAAGTGAGTGGAAGAGAATTTCAGAGGATGCATCTTATGGCGCTATCGATTGAGGAAATTCACACACAGCAATGTTAGTGCAAAACTAGCATAAATCGGTAATGTTTGAATTTCCATAGGGGAAAAAAATTGAGCAACTTGTGCCAGAACTTTGCAAAAATAAAGTTTTAACCCACATTCCCTCAACTGTCATACTCAAACCACTGTTACCAACAGGTGTTCTGAATTAGGATTTGCTTACCAATGAGGCAACAGTGCAAAAGAACAGCTCTTTCAAATCTCTCAAGCCCTTAAAGCTCAATCAAGACAAACCAGTAAAGATGGTAAGTGCAATGCCTTCAGTTGCCTTATGTTCAAAGGCCAGCTTTATGGGCTTGGGGATCACATAGTGCAAGGGTCGCAGGTTAAAGCCCTAATAAAAAGGTCCATTTACAAGCATCGTACATTATACAATGAATTCCCTCTGCAATTCAGAGGGATCTTAAGGAAAATGAAAATGATCAGGAAAATTTCTTTTTTTTTTTTAAAAACCTGCCTCTTGAGAAATTGTGTCTTCTCCAAATACCAGAAATCATTCTCCCAAAGTAGTTCAAGGTCTCACTAACAGCAGGGACCAGGAGTTTTGCCAGCTATCACAGAACGATACAAGTTTAAAAAGTTAGCGCTCATGGTGGCTGCTGTTCCTGCTGCCGAGCTTAACTTTCTCAGAAGAAACTGTCAGCTAGTAACAGTGTTGAATACCACCCAATTATACTGTTTTAAGATCAGTTGACTCAACATTACCCTCTTCCTCCACTGAAAACAAATCTTGCAACAACTCCACATAATCTGTTATAGAATACAGCACAGGAGGCAGTTTGGCCCATTAAAAAAAAAAATTCATTCATGGGACGTGGGCATCACGGGCCAGACCAGCATTTATTGCCCATCCCCAATTGCCCTTGAGAAGGTGGTGGTGAGCTGCCTTCTTGAACCACTGCAGTCCATGTGATGTAGGTACACCCACAGTGCTGTTAGGAAGGGAGTTCCAGGATTTTGACCCAGTGACAGTGAAGTAACAGCGATATAGTTGCAAGTCAGGATGGTGTGCGACTTGGATGGGAACTTGCAGGTACTGATGTTCCCATGCATCTGCTGCTCTTGTCCTTCAAGGTGGTAGAGGTCACGGGTTTGGAAGGTGCTGTCTAAGGAGCCTTGGTGCGTTGCTGCAGTGCATCTTTGCCTGTATCAGTTCTTTTGAAGAGCAATGGAGTTAAGTCCTACTCCCCCACTCTTTCCCCATATCGCTGCAATTTTTCTCCTTCAAATATTTATCCCATTCCCTTTTGAAGGCTGCTATTGAATTTGCATCCAACACCCCATCAAGCATTGCATTCCAAATCCTAAACAGTCATTGTGTAAAAACGTTTTACCTCATGTCACCTCGGATTCTTTTGCCAATCCTAAATCTGTGCCCTCTAATTACCAACCCTTCAACCATTGGAAACAGTTTCCCTTCATTTACGATATCTAAAACTTTCATGATTTTAAACACCTCTGTCAAATCTCCTCTTAGCCTTCGCTGCTCTAAGAACCCCAGCTTCTCCAGCCTATCTATACAAGTGTAATCCCTTGTCTAGAATCCTTCTAGTAAATCTTTTCTGTATCCCCTCCAAAGCCTTCATGTCCTTCCTAAATTGTGGAGCCCATAATTGGATAAAATATTCCAGCTAGGGTCAAACTAGTATTTATATAGGTACAGCGTAACTTCCTGGCTTTTGTATTCCATGCCTCAATTTGTAAAGCCCAGGATTCCATATGCTTTGTCAACCTGTTCTACAACCTTCAAAGATTTGTGCAGAAGTACCCCCAGGTTTCTCTTTTCTTGCACCCTCTTCAAAATTGCACCATTTAGCCATAGTTGTCCCCACTGTAGAAAGAACTTTGCTCATAACACAATTTATACTTTATTATAGAAGCAAACAAACATTAACTCTCTCTTTCCACAGATGCTGCCAGACCTGCTGAGCATTTCCAGCATTTTATGTTTTTATTTCAGAGCTAAGAAGCTAGAAATAATGAGATAGTTACTTCATGTAACAAATTAAACTTGGAAACTATATTCCTTTTGGGATTTTCTAAGATTGCCAGAAGCAATAGTTGATTTTGATTCAGGGTGAGGGAAATTAAGGTCCATATGGAAAGTCTTTCATATCTCCTTGTCAAAGATGTGACTACAATTTTCCAAGTGCACACACCAATATGGAGGTAAATAATATATTATAGCTTGTCAATTTGGCCCATTAAACTTCATTGGGCTAAATATACAATAGTCGGCATCAGAAACATAACCCTGGACCAGAGCAAAGTCAGATTCATACTAAGTGGAAAAAAATTACCCATGTAGTTCAGTGAGGGAAACTACTGTGATTATGTATTTCACTAAATTGACAAAGAAGTGAAACACACACGCCCATGAACCAAAATAATCAAAATAACTAAGCTCATTAGTGGCCAGTAGTATAAGCGCAATTGATTCTAATTATGGGGAAATACCACATAGCATTAATTGGCAATGTTATATATGGAGCAGTAATGCAACACTGCATTTCAATATAAACTTTTCAGATCACACCTGCTGTGGTCTGAAATATTTCCCCATCTCTTCTCTATAGTAAACCACCAAAAAAAGTGAAAGTATAATATATTTACATGTTTCTGCTACTCATGCAATAGCCAGTCACAATTTCCCATTACCCTCCTAGAATTCTAAACTGCTCATTATCTTTTTCTTCCCAGTGTCTCCCTATCCACCTATTTTTGGCTCCCATACATCAAGAACATCCATCTTTTACTACATCCAGACATTCTCCAGCACTTGACTGATCCAATTCAAAACTGATATGTCCCAGTTACCTAGTTTCAAATTGTCAGCTTCTTCTGTTTAAGAAAATTTATGTTGCAAAGTGAACAAGCATTGATCTGTAGACTCAGGCTGTGAAATTTCAAATACTTGCACTCAAGTTGTTCAATTTTCCCCACACAAACAAAATTAGTTTCCTCTTACATATTTACTGGAATTTTAACAACCTAATTTGTACTAAAAACCCATGCTGCCTCCAAGTGACATTCCACACCTGAGAATTACAAGGTCAGAGAACAAAATACTGAATAACTTGAATAAAGGATGCAGGTAATTATGTAAAAGTTTATTTTAAGTTGACTTTCTGGAAATGTAAATTTCGATATAAAAAAGTAAAAACAGAAAAGCATTAAGTATGATCACAGCCTGTGGCAATTAATGAAAAAAATTGGTATAACAGGACACACAAAACTAATAAATTACTTTTCGCAAAACATGAACGAACTGCTTTCACTAAGTTGCGAAGAAAAACGCAGTACAGATCCCAGAAAGAAATGTATTACTGACCGCCCATTGGTTGTGCCGCCTATAAGGGATTACAAAGATTAGCAAATGCAATCGTGGATATCCTCAAAATTATTGAATTTATAAGCATCTAATCTTTTGAAAGTGCATTCGTGTGTAGATCGTGAAATATAAAACTGCATTAAATTTGGAGTTTGTTATACCACATAACTGGATTTAAAAATGAACTGAAATCAAAGCAAAAACGTTGCGATTCCAGATCAACTGCATGAGTAGCAGAAACATATTATAGCTTTCCAATTCCACTCCTATCCAAATTTGCCTAGCCCTTTAAAAAAAATATACAGGAGTTATGAGAAATCTCAAAGTTCAATTGTTGAAGACGGCTCCAAGAATGTGTTGAGTGGAGAATACGCAATCACTAGCTGCTGTTTACTTGCCCGCCTCCCGCTCTCACGGGCGCCATGTTGTCGTGTTTCACAAAGCTGCGCTTCGGCAGCGCGGGATCTACCGGCCGGAGAGAAAGCGATTCCCAGTCAAGAAAACAAAATCCACACGATTAAAGAAAAAAATGTCACCGGGGCGCCGGGAAAACCCCCTCTCCCGAATTAACAGCCATTGCTGGGAGGGAGGAGGGGGTGGCGGGGGATTAAGGATAAGGGAAGCCAGCGGCCTACTTACTTTCCTTGAGGGAAGTGGGGAAGAGGCGGCCCATGTGGGCCGGGCCTACGTTTCACAATTATTGAGAGCTGGCCGCTCTGGCTGGAGGCCATGGCGGCCGGGTCTATTAACCGGCACTGCGGTTCCTAGTCCACTCGATCCCGCCGCGGCTGACCGAACCAAGGAAACACGACAACTTCACCGCCCCTTCCCCTCGATCGGGTGTGTGGGGAGGGCGGAAAGTCTGGTGACTGCGGGCTCACTCCTTCTCCCAGGTCCGAGGCGCACCGGTCCCGAGCGACCGACCGTTACCTGGTTAAACTCCTCGCCGACATCCGCGTAGATATCGATATGATCCACACCGTCGGCCATTTCACCGCCTCTCTGCGCTCGAGCGGCCGTTTGAAGGGTCACTGCATCACTTCCGGAAACAGCACCCCCACCCTCCCGCAGGCCGCCATGGGAACTGCAACCTCAGCACTTGACACACCAGAGCAAAAGTGTACTCTTTTTTGCGGGAGAAAACACTGCAAAATTTTTTAAAAAGGTTTTTCCCTTTTTTCACGTATGGTTTTGTTTTTCTGACAGCCTAATTTACATCAGCAGAAATCGAATATTCGGCAGACGTTTATGCTCCACAGGAGCCTCTTCCTACCCTTCCATCTTACCTTTTCAATATTCTCCTATTCCTTTCTCCCTCATGTGCTCATCTAGCTTCCCCTTAAATGCATCTAAGTTGTTTGATTCAGTTACTCTTTGTGGTTGCGAGCTTATGCAAAGCAGGTTGATGGGCAGAGCTCATAAAGTTGATGCTATGCTTTCTGAGGAGGCTTCTGCAGATTATGAGATGGCATAAAAGGTTATTCGCTGCTTATGAGCTAGTCCCTGAAGCTGACAGGCAGAAATTTCAGAACCTCTGGAAACAGCCTGGACAGACTTATATAGAGTTTGAGAGGGTAAAGCAAATTAACTTTGATCGTTGGATGCAGGCATGAAAGGTAGAGGCCACGTATGAGACACTTAGAGAAATAATTCTCCTGGAAGAATTTAAAAATTCTCCCCCTCTGTTAGTAAGAACCCATGTAGAAAACCAGAAGATTTCAACAGGCAGGCAGGCAGCTGAGATCACTGATGATTACGAACTTGTTTACAAGCACAAACCTTTTGTCAGTCAATCCCACAAATCCGAGAAAGATAGAAGGTGGAAGGGTGAAAGGAAGGTAAGTAGCTGGGGACAAGAAGGGATAGCTGGAAAAGCCGCAGGATCACCTCAGGCCAGAAAGGAAGATGCTGAGGGTGGGTTAGGTCCAAAAGCCTAAGTGTTTCCATTGCCATAAGGTGGGACAACATTCGTGCAGAATGCTGTAAATTGTGGGGTAAACCCATGGGACTTATTGGGATACACAAGGCCAATGCAGAGAAAGGGGCCCTGACTGAGTACGACAGATCAGGCTGTAGCTCTGACTGTAGCTGTAAGGCGAAGTACAAAAACCACTGTGAGTGTGGGGGACGTGAACAAGGTACCTGAGAGTTATAGGGAATTCTTGTCAAAAGGAAAAGTAACTCCTTATCCCTCAAGTGAGGCAGGTAAACCTATAGTTATACTTTTGGATACAGGAGCCACCCAAACTCTTTTGCTGAGGAAAGGCATAACGTTTCCACCAGAGAGCGCACTGAATTCCAAGGTTTTAGTGAATGGTATTGGCGGGGACTATATACCGGTACCTTTGTATCGGGTGCAGCTGGAGTGTAACCTAATGTCTGGGACGATAACTGTAGGAGTTGTCCATAGTTTGCCTGTAAACAGAGTTGACATACTCCTGGGGAATGATTTGGCCAGAGTGAAGGTAGTAGCTTCTCCAGTAGTCACAGAAGGACCAAGTGAAGTCAAAGAGATACAGCAGTTGTGGGAAAAGGTACCAGGAATTTTTCCTTCCTGTGTACTGACTCGAGCAATGGCTAAACATGTTCTATTGTTGGAGGTCAAATTGGCACCGCATACAGATAGCCAAATATTTGAAATTTTTTTTGTAGATTTGGATAATCCAAAGGAAATGTTCAGTAGGTCTTTTCTGATCAAGGCTCAGCAAGCCAATCCAGAGTTAAGTAAAGTGACACTATCAGCTCTAACTGGAGCTGAAGGAAAGGGAGTTCCGGATGGCTACTATATTAAAAATGGGATTCTGATGAGAAAGTGGAGACCTCCTCACAGACCTGTGGACGACAAATGGACGGTAGTTCACCAGATAGTGGTACCGCCCAAGTATTGCCGAGAAATATTAAGGATAGCCCATGAAATTCCTATAGCAGGACATATGGGGATCTGGAAAACCCTATCACATATAAGTCCACAGTTTTACTGGCCAGGTCTTTACCTGGTGGTGCAGTTTTGTAAAATGTGCCATACGTGTCAGATTGTGGGAAAACTGCAACTTGCCATAAACCCGGCACATCTAATTCCCATACCAGTTTCTGGGGAACTATTTAGTAGAGTGTTGGTAGACTGTGTGGGAGCTTTACCAAAAACAAAAGTGAGACATCAATATATACTCACTATTATGGATATTGCTACTTGGTTGCCAAAGGCCAATCCCTTGAGAACAATTTCTGCTAAGGTAGTGGTAGAAATGTTAACTCAGTTCTTCACTAGATATGGATTACAGATTGAAATTCAGTTGGATCAAGGTTTCAATTTTATGTCCAAAATTTTCTGGGAAGTTATGAGTCATCTGGGTATAACACAGTTAGAATCTTCAGCCTACCGCCCATAGACATAAGGGGCTTTAGAATGGTACCATCAGACCCTCAAAATGATGATCAGGACATACTGTCATGAATATCAGCATGATTGGGACAAAAGGCTGGAATTTCTTTTGTTTGCCACCAGGGCTTCACCTAATGAGTCTACCGGCTTTAGTCCATTTGAATTAGTTTATGGATATGAGGTAAGAGATCCTCTAAAACTAATCAAAGAAAACCTTTTAGAACAGAGGGATGAATCCTCTGTGTTAGATTATGTATCTGTGTTCTGGGAGTGGCTCATGGAGCCTGCAAAGTGGCTCAGGAACACCTGAAAGCTTACCAAATAACCATGAAGAAATGGGCAGACAAGCATGCCAAGACACGAACATTTCAACCAGGGGATGAGGTGTTTCTATTACTGTGTTACGACCAAGGCGGGAGGAGTGCAGTGTTAATTCAGTCCCACTTTTCTACAGTCACAACGTAACAATAAATTTTCCTACTCACTGAAACAGCCAATTAGATACTCTATTTGTCCCCATAATAAAGCACACCAACCAAGTTTCTTTAATAAACAACAAAACTATCCGTTTATTATAAAACACGTCTTAACCAATAAGGAAGTAAATATATACGTGAATAGAAATATTAAAGCCCTGTATTTATTTTAATAACCTAGCCCTCACACACACTCACATACATCCAAAAACTGGTTAACCGGAAAAAATGGGATTTTTGTTTACAGCTGTTACAAAGAAATAGAAGGAATAAAAAAAATAACTTTTACTGAAGAGAAGAGATGGCAACAAATCTATCTTTGTAAGAAACAGGGCACTGCCCACTCTGTCAATACAATCTTCCAAGTGAGGAATTGGGTAGGAGTCTGCCTTTGTTACTGCATTAACCTTTCTGTAGACTATGCAGAGTCTGGTTGACCCATGAGGTTTAGGCAGTAATACTATTGGTGATCTCCAAATGAGTCTACAGCTCCAAATGACTGGGTTCAATTAAGTTGTTTTCCAGCACGTATTGGATTTCTGCTTTTACTTGAGCCTGTTTGTCTGGACTTAAGCGGTAAGGATGCTGTTTTATAGGAACGTATTCCCCTACATCCACATCATGTGTAGCTAAGGTCGTACATCCTGGCTTATCCTTACAGACTCTTTTAAATGCTGTGAGTAGCCTTGTTGTGTCTTCTCGTTGTTCTGCATCTAAATATGAAAGCATAGTGTCCAATCTTCCTAGCAATTCCATATTAACTAACTGAATAGTAGGAGGATCAATTTGAGAATTGTCTAGGCCTCCTTCTGCCTCATTCTCACTATCCCTTTCATTCTTAACTGTTCCTACTACCTGACATACCTGTGCTTGCTTATCCTTCTCCTGGCGATAATATTGTTTTAACCTATTGATATGACACTGTCGACTCTTTTTTCGGCAATCTGAGTTGACAATCAAATAATTTGCCTTACCAATTCTTTTGACCACTTTATACGGACCACTGAACTATGCTTTTAATGGTTCACCCTGTAAAGGTAATAATACCAACACTTCATCCCCTTGTTGAAATGTTAGGGTCTTTACATGCTTGTCTGTCCATTTTTTCATAGTGGTTTAGGATGCTTTAAGATGTTCCTGAGCCACATTGCAAGCTCTCATGAGCCATTCCCGGAACATGGATACATAATCTAGTACAGAAGATTCATCCCTCTGTTCTAAAACTCTTTCTTTAATTAGTTTTAGAGGACCTCTTATCTCAGGTCCGTAAACTAATTCAAAAGGACTAAAACCTGTAGACTCATTTGGTGAATCTCTAGTGGCAAATAAAAGAAAGTCTAACCTTTGATCCCAATCATGGGGATATTCTTGACAGTATGCTCTAATCATTGTTTTGAGGGTTTAATGGTACTTTTCTAAAGCTCCCTGTGTCTGTGGGTGGTATGCTGAAGACTTAACTGTGTTATACCTAAATTACCCATAACTTCTTGAAATATCTTAGACATAAAATTGGAACCTTGATCCAACTAAATCTCAATCAGTAATCTATATCTAGTGAAGAATTGGGTTAACTTCTCTACCACTACCTTAGCAGTAATTGTCCTCAAGGGAATGGCCTCTGGGAATTGAGTAGCCATATCCATGATAGTATTTATTGATGTCCCGCTTTTGTTTTCGGTAAGGGTCCTATACAGTCTATCATCACCCTACTAAATGGTTCCGCAATAACTGGTATGGGAGTTAGAGGTGCTGGTTTTATGGCAGGTTGCGGTATTCCCACAAACCAGCATGTATGGCATGTTTTACAAAACTGCACCACGTCCTTTGTAAGGCCTGGCCAGTAATAATGTTGACTTATACATGATCTGGTCTTCCTGATCCCCATATGTCCTGCTATAGGAATTTCATGTGCTATCCTTAATAACTTCCGGCAATACTTAGGTGGTACCACTACCTGTCGAACAACTGTCCATTCTTCATCCGCAGGTCTGTGAGGTGGTCTCCGCTTCCTCATCAGAACTCCATCTTTAACATAATAGCCTTCTGGAACTCCTTTTACCTCAGCTTCTGTCGGACTCTTGTTGAGCTTGTTGAGCTGTGATCAGAGAAGATTTATTAAACATTTCATTTGGATTATCTAATTCCCCAAATAAAGTTCCAGATTTTCGGCTATCTGTCTGTGGTGCCAATTTTACCTCCGACACTGGAAATTGTTCAGCCATTGCTCGGGTTACTACACATGAAGGAAAAATTCCTGGAACTTTTTCCTGTAACTGTTTAACTTCTTTAATTTCACTTGGTTTCTCTATGACTGCGGGAGAAACTAATACTTTTGCTCTGGCTAAATCATTCCCTAGGAGTAGGTCAATTCCATCTACCAGCAAACTATGGACAACTCCTACAGTTACCAACCCAGACATGAGGTGACACTCCAGGTGCACACAATACAAAGGTATGGGTATATACTCCCGCCAATACCATTCACTAAAACTTTAGTATTCAGTGCACTCTCTGGTGGAAATGTTGGGCTGAATTTTATTAGTGCACCGCACATTGCGGCATTCCTGGGACATTCCCAGCAGTCCCTTCTTGTCCTCGGCTACTTGCCTTCCTTTCACTCTTTCACCCTCTATCCTTCTTGAGTTTGTGGGGGTAACAGACAAAGGGTTTTGGCTTATACACAAGCTCAAAATCATCAGCAATTTCCGCTGCTTGTCTGGCCCTTGACACTTTCTGGTTTTGTACATGAGTTCTCACTATTGGAGGGAGTGAATTTTTAAATTCTTCCAGGAGAATCAGTTCTCTAAGGTTCTCATATGTGGCTTGCATCTTTAATGCCCATTTCCAACGATCAAAATTAATTTTCTTTACCCTCTCATATTCTATATAATTCTGCCCAGCCAATCTCCGGAGGTTCCGTAACTTCTGTTGGTAAGCTTCAGGAACTAACTCATACGCAGTGAGAATAGCCTTTTTTGCCATCTCATAATCTGCAGAAGCCTCTTCAGAAAGCATGGCATAAACTTCATGAACTCTGCCCATCAACCTGCTTTGTATTAGCAGTGTCCAGCTTTCCTTTGGCCATTTTATTTGTTTGGCTATCTTTTCAAAAGAAATGAAAAATGCCTCTACGTCCCTTTCTTCAAACTTGGGGAGAGCTTGTATAAATTTAAACAGCTTTTTGCTGGGTTCTGGGCACAATTCAGATTCTTCCTAACCAGAATTTCCACTGGAGTCAAGGCCGCCCTCCCCCGCCCCCATTAAGAAAGTTCCATCTTTCGCTGAGGGATACGTTCTCCTTCCCCAGAAAAGTTTCAGCAACTGCTAAAGACATTCCGGTGGTTTAGACTTTACCCTATCACACAAGAAACCTGGTTCTTTAATTTTCCTTTTTCAATTATTATTACTCCACATACTATTAAACATTATCGCCGTTGGGTTTAAACCCGACAAGAGCCCCTAATTAATATGTTATGATCGAGGCAGGAGGAGTGCACTGACTTGCAGGTTGATAGGTAAATTGGCCATTGTAAATTGCCCCTAGTGTAGGTAGGTGGTAGGGGAATTGAGGGGATGTGATAGGAATATGGGATTAATGTAGGATTAGTATAAATGGGTGGTTGATAGTTGGCACAGACTCGGTGGGCTGAAGGGCCTGTTTCAGTGCTGTATCTCTAACTTAGACACTATGCTTTCATATTTAGATGTAAAGCAACAAGATGACCTAACAAGGCTCCTCACAGCATTGAAAGGGGTCTGTAGGGATAAACCAGGATGTACAACCTTAACCATACATGAAGTGGATGTAGGAGAATCCTCTCCTATAGAACAGCATTATTATCACTGAAGTCCTGAGAAACAGGCCCAGATGAAAGCAGAAATCCAATACATGTTGGAAAACCACCTAATTGAACCCAGTCAAAGCAGCTGGAGTTCCACAGTCACGTTAGTACCTAAGGATGATAGTTCAACTAGATTTTACATAGACTACAGAAAAGTTAATGCAGTAACAAAGGCAGACTCCTACCCAATTCCTCACTTGGAAGACTGTATTGACAAAGTTGGCACTGTCACTTTTCTTACAAAAATAGATTTGTTAAAGGAATACAGGCAAGTTCCTTTAACACCCCGAGCTAAAGAAATATTGGCTTTGTCACACCAGATGATCTTTTCCAATGCCAAGGGATGCCATTTGGGCTAAAAAATGCCCCAGCAACTTTCCAGAGCCTAATGAACCAAGTGGTAGCCAGTGTTCCTAATTGTGTGGTTTACCTTGATGAGGTGCTGGTATACAGTGACACTTGGAAGGACCACTTGGAACAACTAGAAGCTCTATTTAGAAAATTACTCTCAACTGATTTGGTGATAAACCTTACCAAAGGCAAAAGCATGACTAACCGACCTAGGGCAAAAACAGCAAAAGTACAAGAATTGATGGAGTTCCCTGCCCCTAAGACTAAATGGGAAATCATGAGTTTTTTGGTGGTTTCTACCATAAGCTTGTACCAAATTTTAGCACTATAGTTGCTCCACTGACAGATTTGCTACAACAAAAGAAAGCCAAGGTAGTGTTGTCAGGAGAGTGGCAAACATCTTTTGAGCCATTTTGATCAACGAACCAGTGCTGGCTGCCCCAGACGTCACTAAGCCCTCCAAGGTAGCAATTGATGCTAGTGACTTGGGGGGTTGGAGTAGTCCTGTTACAAGACAATGAATCAGGCATAGAAAGGCCAGTGGTATACTTTTCCAAAAAGCTAAATCGACATCAAAAGAGATACTCAACATTGGAACAGGAAGCCCTGGGCTTACTAGTAGCTCTTAAGCAATTTGAAGTCTATGTCTGCCACAACTGCAGAGAGACACTGGTAGATACTGATCATAACCCCTCAGCCTTTGTGGAAAAATTCAAAACCTAGAATGCTAGACTATTTCGATGGAGCTTACTATTGCAGCCCTATCATACGAACATACAAACATACGAATTAGGAGCAGGAGTAGGCCACTCGGCCCCTCGAGCCTGCTCGCCATTCAGTAAGTTCATGGCTGAACTGATTACTCCACATTACCACCTACCCCAGATAATCTTTCATCCCCTTGCTTATCAAGAATATATCTACCTCTGCCTTAAAAATATTCAAAGACTCTGCTTCCACTGTCTTTTGAGGAAGAGAGTTCCAAAGACTCACGACCCTCTGAGAGAAAAAATTCCTCCTCATCTGTCTTAAGTGGGCAACACCTTATTATAAAACAGTGACCCCTAGTTCTAGATTCTCCCTCAAGGGGAAACATCCTTTCCACATCCACCCTGATAAGACCCCTCGGGATCTTATATGTTTCAATCAAGATGCTTCTTACTCATCTAAATTCCAGTGGATACAAGACTAGCCTGTCCAATCTTTTCCCATAAGATAGCCCGCCCATTCCACCCATTGCAGGTATCAGTCTAGTAAACCTTCTTTGAACTGCTTCCAATGCTTTACATCCTTCCTTAAATAAGGAGACCAATACTGTACACAGTACTGCAGATGTGGTCTCACAATGCTCTGTACAGCTGAAGCATAACCTCCCTAATATAAAATAAAACCAAGAAATGTTGGAAATACTCAGCAGGTCTGGCAGCACCTATGGAGAGAGAAGAAGAGTTAACGTTTCAGGTCAGTGACCCTTCATCAGAACTGGCAAATGTTAGAAATGTAATAGGTTTTAAGCAAATAAAGCGGGGGGTGGGGCAAGAGATAACAAAAGGCATAACCTCCCTACTTTTGTATTCAATTCCCCTCGCGATAAACGATAACATTCTATCAGCTTTCCTAATTATATGCTGTACCTGCATACTA
The DNA here is from genome assembly GCF_036365525.1 of Heterodontus francisci. Taxonomy (NCBI): domain Eukaryota; kingdom Metazoa; phylum Chordata; class Chondrichthyes; order Heterodontiformes; family Heterodontidae; genus Heterodontus; species Heterodontus francisci. The sequence goes on along the minus strand of NC_090388.1, from coordinate 22,162,444 downwards.
ATCTTTTGCGATTCATGCACTTGGACACCCAGATCCCTCTGCATCTCAGAGCTCTGCAATCTCTCACCATTTAGATAATATGCTTCTTTGTTATTCTTCCTGCCTAAATGGACAACTTCGCATTTTCCCACATTATACTCCATCGGCCAGATTTTTGCCCACTCACTTAATCTATCTATATCCCTTTGTAGCCTCCTTATGTCCTCTTCACAACCTACTTTCCTACCTATCTTTGTGTCATCAGCAAATTTAGCAACCATACCTTCGGTCCTGTCATCTAACTCATTTATATAAATCGTAAAAAGTTGAGGCCCCAGCACAGATCCCTGTGGCACACCATTCATTACATCTTGCCAACCAGAAAATGACCCATTTATGCCTACTCTCTGTTTCTTGTTAGCTAGCCAATCTTCTATTCATGCCAATATGTTATCCCCTACACCATGAGCTTTTATTTTTTGCAATAACCTTTGATATGGCACCTTATCAAATGCCTTCTGGAAATCTAAGTACAATACATCCACTGGTTTCCCTTCATCCACAGCACATGTAACTCCCTCAAAGAACTCCAATAAATTGGTTAAGCATGATTTGCCTTTGACAAAACCATGTTGACTCTGCCTGATTACTTTGAATTTTTCTAAATGCCCTGCTATAATGTCTTTAATAATAGCTTCTATCACTTAAAGATTATCCACATTGTGGGGAAAAATAATGTCATTGCTGGTGCTTTGTCTAAGATTTAACTTTGCTTCGAGTTATCTGAATACAAAGATGGTACAGGGCATAACTGTATTAGTTACAGGTAAAGAGTGAATGAGAGTGTGTGTAAATGTGTTTTAATATTTTTTCATCTTTTTTTCCCACTCTTTGTAATGAAATGCTTTTAAAATGGCATATAATTCCTCCAAGGAAGGAGGTGTTATGAAAGTGGTTCTATTTTTGATGACTTGTGGTTGAGGACTGTGGAGATAGATTCCTTGGGAGGACTGAAGTGAGTCCAAGATGCTGGACTTTGTTTTTTAAAGTCACTGGAAGGACTTTGGGACTTTGTTTAAAAACACTTACTGGAAGTCACATGTCTTCAGATAAGTAAACAGCAGGTGCCTTCTCACTATGGGAGTTGTTTACAGAGAAGTGACATGTCAAGATTTATGGTTATCAAGAGTTGGTTTTGTTTTGGCTTGTTTTGAGTCAGTTTGGGGTCAGCCTGCTAAAAGAAAAGATCAGTTCATCCTTTCTCCAACTCTTTGAGAAACCCTGTGAGTCCAGTGTGTGATAGCTGAAACCCCTGTTGCCACATTTCCCCTGGAAAGTCTGTCAGACTAATCCTTGACACGGCCTGAAAAGAACTGCTCCAGAAAGATCCAGTGATAGCCATCTACACGTATTTGGGATGCCAGAATAAAGGGACAACTGATATCATTCCAAATCTTTCCCTTTTCCTTCAAAAATTAACAGGTATTTGGCCAAAGTATTCTTTTTTGTCTTTTTTGTAAAAAGATCTTTGCAGAGAAACCTTCTCTATTTTTTCTTTAACGTGTGTGTGTGTATATATATATATATATATATGTTGGGGGGACTAATTTTAAAAGGGAATTTTCATATTTCAATCTGTGTTAATGCTTTGCATCTTTACTGAATACATCTTGTTTTATAATAAATTGATAAATTTGTTATTTATTAAAGAAAGAAACCTGGTTAGTGGATTTTATTCTGAAATAAAAATAGGGTATATAATTGACCGTGTCGGTAACTGGGTAAACATTTAAATATATGTTGTGACCCATGGAGAAGTGGCACTAGAGAAAGACAGTGCACTCTTCCCATCTCGGTCGTGACATAATCTTTGATCCTGGTGTTGTCAACTCCGAATTTGTTTTTTTCTTGATCTTTGCCAGTATCAGTGATTGTGATTGTGCTGTGTTACTGAGGTTAGTTTCCATATGTATGCCAACAATACCCAACTGTACCATTCCAAAATAAAAATAGAAAATGTTGGAAATACTCAGCAGGTCAGGCAGCATTTGTGGAGAGAGAAGCAGTTTAACTTTTCAGGTCTGTGACCTTTCATTAGAACTGGCAAAGGTTAGAAAAGGATTAGGTTTCATATAAGTGAAGGGGCGGGGGTTGGGTGTGGAAGAGAACAAAAGGGAAGGTGTGTGATAGGGCAGAGGGCAGGAGAGATTAAATAACAAATATGTAAGGGGACATCTATTTACAATGCATTTATATCCTTCCGTACATAAGGAGACCAAAACTGCACACAATATTCGAAATGTGGTCTCACCAATGCCCTGTATAACTAAAGCATAACATCCTTACTTTTATTTTCAATTCCTCTCATAATAAAGGATAGCATTCCATTAGCCTTCTTTATGACTTGCTGTACATGCGTACTAACCTTTTGTGACTCATGCACTAGAACACTTAGATCCCTCTGTGCCTCGGAATTCTGCAGCCGTTCTCTGTTTAATACTCTGCTTTTTAATTCTTCCTGCCAAAGTGAATTTCACATTTTCCCACATTATACTGCATCTGCCAGATTTTTGCCCACTCACTCAACCTATCTATATTGGTCTGCCTTGGTCCAAACATGGTCAAAAGAGCTGAACTGCAGAGGTGAGGTGTGAGTGACTGCCCTTGACATCCAGGAGCCCTAGAAAAATTGAAGTCAATGGGAATTGGGGTGTGATGGAATACATGGTTGCAAAGCTTGTTTTTTGAGAGGGAGACTAGAACTGAAACAGAAATGGAAACCAAAACTGAAACAGAAGTTGGAAAAACAATTTCAGGTTTCCAGGGAAACTGACACTAGTTAGAACCAGATAAAAGGAGACAGAATTTTTCCCAGATCATGCAGACCAGGCAGATCAGACAAGAGGGGAGTGCTGGCAAGAAGAAGAAAGTGAACACTGAATCCAGGAGCTGTTTCTGTTACTCAAAGTAGCAGACTGACCAGACCGGCCATACAGTGCACAGGTTTTCACTGAAGTACCTGGATAAAGGGAAGACTGGTAAATCCATACTATCAAGACTGTCATGAGCAGAGCTGAGGAGGTTCTGGAGAATTGCACCTTGTAGTGAAGACCGTACCTGTGGAGTTCAGATTGAGAGGGAATGGCTGTCAGAAGAAGAACAGCAGCTAAATCCTTGAAGAAAGGAGCTGAAAATCTACCTGAGGAACTTCAGAGTTGTGAAGAACTGTGTGACTGTAATTGCTGCCGTACAGGCTGGGTGGACTGCCCAGTGAAACTGTGCGACCCATCTCTGTTGTATCTGATAATTAAGATGTAATTTGTAACATATATAAATATATTGATCTGTTTGTTGCTTCATGCTTAATTTATGTTGGTTTTGGTTTCAGCATTAAAGTAAAATTTATAAAAGTGAAATCTTGTCCATTTGGTTTGTTTTCGTAAATTGGGGTAAATTAGGGTAAACTGCTGGATTTGGTTCTTTTCATTTGTTGGTGGTCTCCACAGGGATCATAACACTGCAGAAAAACTCTCCACTGGTTGGAGTCATACCTAGTACAAAGGAAGATGGTTGTGGTTGTTGGAGGCTAGACATCTAAGCCCCAGGTCATTGCTGCAGGAGTTCCTCAGGGTAATGTCCTAGGCCCAACCATCTTCAGCTGCTTCATCATGTGCTTCCCTCCATCATAAGGTCAGAGTGGGGATGTTCGCTGATGATTGGACAACGTTCAGCACCATTCTCAATTCCTCAGATACTGAAGCAGTCCGTGTCCACATAAAGCAAGACCTGAACAATATTCAGGCTTGGGCTGATTATTGGCAAGTAACATTCACACCACACAAGTGCCAGGCAACTGATGACCTGTGGTCCAGAATTAGCCATATCCCTGACCATCTCCAACAAGAGAGAATCTAACTATCTCCCCTCGACATTCAATGGCATTACCATCAACATCCTGGGGGGTGGTGGGGGTGGTTACCATTGACCAGAAACTTAACTGGACCAGCCATATAAATATTATGTCTACAAGAGCAGGTCAGAGGCTGTGAATTCTGCAGTGAGTAACTCACCTCCTGACTCCCCAAAGCCTGTCCAACATCTACAAGACACAAGTTAAGAGTGTGATAGAATACTCTCTACTTGCCTGGATGAGTACGGCTCCAACTACACTCAAGAAGCTTGGCACCATCCAGGACAAAGCAGTCCGCTTGAACGGCACCCCATCATCACTTTAAACATTCACTCCCTCCACCACCGGCACATAGTGGCAGCAGTGTGTACCATATACAAGATGCACTGTAGCAACTCGCCAAGCCTCCTTCGACCCATCTTCCAAACCCATGACCTGTACCACCTCTACCACATTCAAGGACAAGGCCAGCAGATGCATAGGAACACCACCACCTGCAAATTCCCCTCCAAGTCACACATCATCCTGACTTGGATCTGTATCACTGTTCCTTCACTATCATTGGGTCAAAAACCTGAAATGCCCTTCCTAACAGCACTGTGGGTGTACCTACATCAAATGGACTGCAGTGGTTCAAGAAGGCAGGTCACCACCACCTTCTCAAAGGCAATTAGGGATGAGCAACAAATGCTGGCCTAGCCAGCGATGCTCACATCTCATAAAAGAATTTTTAAAATGTCATGAACAATTGTGGACAATTGAGCAGCTTAAGGGTGGAGAGTCTCTATGAATATCCCCATCCTCAATGATGGAGGAGCCCAGCAGTTGACTGCAAAAGACAAAGCTGAAGCATTTGCAACCATATTCAGCCAGAAGTGCCAAGTGGACGATCCTTCTCAGACTCATCCTGAGATCCCTCCCATCACAGATGCCAGTTATCAGCCTATTCGATTTACTCCGCATGATATCAAGAAATGGCTGAGTATCCTGGACACAGCAAAGGTTACGGATCCTGACAATATCCCGGCTGTAATACTGATGACCTGTGCTCCAGAATTAGCCATATCCCAGGTCAAGCTATTCCAGTACAGCTAAAACACTTGCATCTACCCAATAGTGTGAAAATTACTCCGGTATGGCCTGTCCACAAAAAACAGAAAGATTCAACCGGGTCAATAACCATCCCATCAGTCCACTCTCAATCACCAGCAAAGTGATAGGAGGGGTCGTCGACAGTCTTATCAAGTAGCACTTATTCATCAATAACCTACTTACTAATTCTTAGTTTGGATTCCTCCAGGACTATTTTGCTATAGACCTCATTACAGCCTTAGTCCAAGCATGGACACAAGACCTGAATTTCAGACGTGAGGTGAGAATGAAGAGAATGAATGAAGGCAACATTTGACCTAGTGTGGCACTAAGGAGCCCTAGTGAAACTGAAGTCAATGGGAATCAGGGGTTAAACTCTCCAGTGGGTGAAGTTATATGTGGCATAAACGAAGGTGGTTGTGGTTGTTGGAGGTCAATCATCTCAGAACAGTGCAGCAGAAGTTACTCAGGAAAGTGCCTTAGGCCCAAATATTTCCAACTTCTCTGTCAATGACTTTCCGTCCGTCATAAACATAGACTTTCAGTCACATTTAAAGACACCTTTCTGCCTCACCTAGATCTCTGTCACATTAATGTAACTCAGTTATCCCTCCATGTCCATTTGTATGTGCATCTTAGATGCTGCTCAGGACTTGACCTCATTGATTTCCTTCCATCCTTTCAAAGGTGCTGCTCTGTTCCTGTTCCTTCTACTAGGCCACAGCACATTTCATCTCCCCATTGTCTGGGATCATACCACTCTTAATCCCTCTTGCCTCTGAGTCAAAAGGTCGTGGGTTCAAATCCCACTCAAGAGACTTGAACACAATCCAGGCTGACACTGATGTGCAGTACTGAGGGAGTGCTGCACTGTTGGAGGTGTCCCATAGCACTATTTCAAAAAGGAACAGTGGAGTTATCTCCAGAATCCTGGCCAACATTTTTCCCTCAATCAACATCACATAAACAGATTTTCTGGTCATTATCACATTGCTATTTGTGGGAGCTTGCTGTACGAAAATTGGCTGCATGTTTCTTACATTACAACAGTGATTACACTTCAAAAATACTTCATTGGCTGTAAAGAACATTGGGGACCTCCTGAGATCATGACAGGCACTATCTAAATGCAAGTCTTTCTTTCTTACTTGCCATCACTGCTCTAAAACCTACCATCTCTCCTGCCATCATCTCATGCTCAAATTCCTCATGAATGAGCTCACAACTTATCTCTGTGCCTGTCTCTTCATTCTTCTCTGGGCCCACTATGGGACCTATCACTGGCTCTCCAACAAATTGCTCCATTGATCCTGACAACCATCTCACCCTGCACCATTGTTAGTGTTAATCTCTCCAACATCATCCTATCCCGCTTGCCATTTCCACTGCCATCTCCAATCCCTGTAGCACACAACCAGCCTGAGAGGCTAAGAAATATAATCCTTAAGGTAGATTTTGACAGCTGTCAACTACTCCAGCCAGCCATTAACTGTGACAAAGAGATATCTACAATTCTGACGCACTGGCCACATTTACATTGGGCTGTTAAGCTGTGGGGCAACAAATGGACATCCTGATGCAGGTGGCTGGAGTATGGATGGCCACCATCGAGGTAAGTGAGTGGGATGGTGGGGTGGGAATGGGGAAATAGTTTGAAGAATGGGAATGGCCTAGATTATTTTTCTGGGGCCCAGAAGCAAGAGAACAGAATTGGCAAAAGTAAAATTAAACGTTGCTTCTGTTTGCCTTTTCAGTCCTCTTTTTCACAATTTTCTCTTTCTTCATGTTCTCTCTTTGTCCCATACGTATCTTTTAATATTACTATTAGTTTATTTCTTTATTTTTAAACGCTGTTTGCTCTCCAAGTTCCATCTCTCCTCTCTCAACGGCATTGCTTCCTTGTCAGGGTACATTTTCGCAGCACTAAGTGCCATCTCACTAAAGTGACCATCATTCTAACACCGAGTTTTGGCAGGTCATTTTACCACCTATGGGATCAGAGTAGATTCTGATCCTGATGGCCGCGTACACAAGTAATTTCCAGTGGAAGTCACTGGATTGGAATTAGAATTGGAACCCTGGCTCTTCTTTCTACTCCCTTAGCACAAGGACAAATACGCCAGGAATGCCACCCTTTGTGCCTTTAAAAGGTCTCACTGGAACTCACACAAGAAGATGGAAGGGGTAAGTCCTGCTGAGGCCCGAGAAAGGATCCTATATCTGGTCAGAAGTAAGATAATCAAAACGGGAAGTGCACCAGATTTTGACTCTTGTTGCAACCCTTGGAGTTATGTTTTCTTTGGTCCAGGTTTTCTCTGGCTTCCCCATAGTGGAAAGACTTTGTGCATTCCTCCTTCCTGCTGGCGGATCTAGGTGGCAGCCATGATGTGTCTTTATTGGTGCAATGTGCCTGACCCAAACATACTAATGACCCCATTTCCAGGATTTGGAACAGGGTTGTCATCCATGGTTGCTGTCCCACTTTTCTGGCATGGAGCAGAGACCCAAGAATTTTGGGCCTACAGTACTAATACCCTATCAGGTGGGAGCCTGTATTATTTAAATAGTTTCTTGAAAATATTGTATTGATTTTGATTCTTTCTTTCATGAGTTTCAACTGGTTGTTTCTTTCAAAGAAGCTCCAATCATGAATTTAAAAAGAACAGGCCTTTTTACTTCTGGAAAAATGGTTATCAGGACTTCCTGGGTTTTGAATATCTAACAATTTAAATTTAAAAAGCAACTGTTAGTCATATTCAATGTGAGCCAATAATAAATTGATGTTTAAGTTTGATATTTTCCTTTCTCCAACTTGTAACTGATGGAATTTACATTTGTTTCAGAATAGTTTTGGTACAAGATTCTAGCTAAGTTGCTTTTTCAATAGTTTTGCCTGTACTTACTTACTTAGTGAGTTACTTGCAGGGAAAAAACAGTGTCACAATTTGTGGTGGGACTTAGACACACCAGAGATTTGGCCCCTTTAAAACATACCATGCATTCTGGCAGAAGTGGACACGGGTGGAAGATGTCCTACCCCCAAAATGCTGGCTGCATGCAAATTCTTGGATAATGAAGGCATAACCTAATCCATTAAATTCTACAATTTAGGTCAGTATTACCTAACTCAAGTCTGTATAAAATAAAGTTATCTGTGTGGCTTGCCAAACAAGGAGTGGTTGATCTCACGGATCAGCGAAAGAAAAGAAAGAACTTGCAATATATAGTGCCTCTCGTGATCTCAGGACATCCCAAAGTGTTTTACAACCAATAAGTACCTTTTGAAGTGGAGTCACTGTTGTAACATAGGAGGTACAGCAGCCATTTTGTGCACTGCAAGCTCCAACAAGCAGCAATGTGATAATGACCAGATCATCTGTTTTTAAGTGATGTTGATTGAAGGATAAATATTGGCCAGGATACTGGGATAGCTTTTCTACTCTTCTTTGAAAGAGTGCCTGCTGTCCTTCTCCGAGAGAGCAGACAGGGCTTCAGTTTACCGTATAAACTGAAAGACAGCACCAGAGTACTGCTCTGGAGTGTCAGCTTAGATTTTTAAGCCCAATTCACTGGAGTGGGACTGGAGAACCAACAGCCTTCTGACTCAGAGGTGAGAGTGCTACCAACTGAGCCATGGCTGACACCACAGAATCATAGAAACTTGGTCATTCAGCCCATTGTGCTTGTACTGGCTTTTTGAAACAGCAGTTGTGCTTAGTCCCATACCCCCACTTTTTATCGTAACCTTGTAAGTTTCTCATCCTCAAGTACCTGGTCAACTCCCTTTTAAAATTATTTATGGAATCATCTTCCACTGCCTTTTTAGGTAGTGCATTCTAGATCGCGACAACTCTCTGAGTGAAAAAATTTCTCCTCATCTCTCCTCAAGATCTTTTGCCAACGATTTTATATCTATGACCTTTGGCTATTGACCTACTTACCAGAGGGAACAGCATTTCCCTATCTAACCAATCAAAACCCCTCATCATCTTGAAAACCTCCATTAGGTCACCTCTTAACATTCTTTGTTCCAAGGAGAACAATCCTAACAGATTTCTGACTGACTACAGAGGTAGGATTTGGACCTTGTTGCAGCTTGTTTTATGGGCAAAGAGGAACAGTTTTGAGGACCAACATCCAGTGCCGAAAGTATGCCTGAAAGATGTCTGACCTGATTTTGAGTAAGGCCATTTTTTAAGCATGAACCAATATCTAGGCCATAACACCTCAGATCATTTTAAAGCACCTGACGACATGATGCAAAATCACCTGCTCAGTGGATTCCGGTGGGAATCACCTGTCTATATGTGGGGGGGGGTCTGGGCAAACTGGCTCAGGTATCTTTGGGAAATCTTTATTATCTTCCTAATTGCCCTATTGAATTCTAATTGGAAGAGGAATTGACAATGCAGGGCCCACCTAAATAGCAGGAGCTGTTGCATATCACAATAAAATGTCATGGAGTGTATTTTCCTCTTGAGTGTTTATTGGGTGTCTGGATAGCAGAACACGCTGAGTGGGCCATCCAGTAGTGCTGGCGTGATGCCTGGTCTATTTTGAGGGCTAGGTCTCCTTTGCATTGGGCTAGCAGGCCATGGCCGGAGATGAATGCCCCTGGAAGAATAGCTGATTTCCAAGCTGCAAGAAGGTAGGTAAGACTGATCTCTGGAGTGGTACTGGAACAGCAATGCCCAGGCTGGTTTAATACTCAATTGGAAAAAAAATTGGGCAGGGTGTAAAATGAGATAACTCACTATTGCCCATTATATGCTATCACCCAAGTTTCACCTCCCTTCCTGTCTATAAAATATTATTTTCTATTGTCACTTATCTTTCCCCTTTATTGATGCCTACATCCACATTTGCAAAGGAAACTCTCTATCCCGCAATTGTGCAAGCCAACAACTAGGTGGCACTATATTATCTTTTCCCCACAAAAGTTTGGACCTGCAATTTTAATTGAAATTTCTTATTTGCAAAATAAGAGTTTAAATAAATTTCAAAAATTATACATTTCATAATAACATGATTGCATTTTAATGCCTTTGTTAACATTTTTATTTGAATGAATGAATGTCTGCCAAAAGCCTGGGCATGGGTTTTATGGTGCAGAGCAGTGATGTTTGTTGAATTCAGACTGTGCAGTCTGAGCTTGTGTAGTGTACTCAGTTTCTGAGGCGGCATCGATAACATTCAGTCAGTTGAAATGCTAGAATATTTTTCTTTAGTTTTCGCAGTTTCTGTTCTGTTATTTTCCCAAATGTTAAAAACTTTATTTGGGTAAAGTTGCAATGATTTTCTAAAAATCACTCTGGGTTTGTTTGATTTTTTTTATCCTAATGGTCCTGGTGAAGGAAGGGTGAGTTCGGCTTGGACTCCTGTGTTACACTACTTCCAATTTTAGGCTCCATTGACTTCAGTTGTATTTCTTCAATGTAAAACTAGCACTTGACAAGAAACTGCCATGTTCCTGCCATGCGGGTTAGATTAAAATTACCTGCATAGAGGCCATGTGTGTATGAGAATAAGAGAAAATAAATACAATACATATACGTTTAGTTTTGTGATTTATAAATAACACAAAGCATAATCCTCATCCTAATTTTAGTTCATTTTCGAAACAAAAGTTGTATTTCAAAGCCAGGAAAGTCACAAGTTATCTCACCTCTACTTCGTTGATAGTTAGAACATGTAAAATTTCTAATTGCTGACACCTATGAGACAAAGAAGGTGAGAGATAAAGAGGCATACAGGTAGAAAAAGAAAGATAGACTGACTGATGCCAAGATTCTCCCCTGCATACATAGCAGAGAAGGCCAGAAAATGCAGCAGGCGATGTGGTCTACTGCCACCTGACCAGCCTGACCAGTCTGACCAGAATTGACCTCTCTCCACCAGGGAGACCTCTGCTGACCACTTCTTTTCTGTCTACCACATGCTATTCATGGCTGAGGATTGTGGAGCCCAGGTCCCCCATGGACTTCCCTCCTGTCACCCTTAGTCATTGTTGTTTCATGGGACACCATGGAGAAGAGGGCAGTAGGCCCCAGGAAGTGATGGGAGCAGTCATGGCTTTCCTTGAACGGAAAGGGAGGGCCATGTAAAAGAAAGAAAGAAAGACCTGAATTTATTGATATAGCATCTTTCTCAACCTCAAGATGTCTCAAAGCGCATTACAAACAATGAAGTACTTTAGAAATGTAGTTACTGTTATAATATAGGAAATGCAGCAGCCAATTTATGCACAGCATGGTGCCACAATCAGCAATGGGATAATAACCAGACCATCAGTTTTAGTGTTGTTAACTGAGGGATAGGCCAGAACATTGGGGGAACTCCCTCAATTGAGAGCCATCCTCAAATGGCTCGGAACACATACTGTCCATCCAACCGTTCACCGCCTCTGGTCCAGTACACCTACTCAGCATCTGTGCTCCAACACTCTGCTCCCCACCTGAAGCTAAAGACCAGTTCTACGAGGAACTCCGTAATATCATTAGTAGCATCTCCAATAGTGAATACCTGTTCCTGCTGGGGGACTTTAATGCCAGGGTTGGGGCCGACCTTGGGCACTTTGGCATTGGAAGGATGAATGAGAATGGATAGAGACTGTTTGAATTGTGTACCTATCATAACCTCTGCATCACCAACTCGTTCTTTCATACTAAACCTTGTCACCAGGTTTCTTGGAGGCATCCAAGATCACATCGTTGGCACCGGCTGGAACTCATCGCCACAAGGCGAGCCTCTTTAAACAGCGTTCAAATCACACGCAGCTTCCACATTGTGGACTGCGACACTGACCACTCCCTGGTGCGCAGCAAGGTTAGACTCAAACCAAAGAAGCTGCATCAATCCAAGCAGAAGGGCCGCCCGCGCATCAACACTAGCAGAATTTCTCATCCACAGCTGTTACATGAATTTCTAAATTCACTTGAAAAAGCCCTTCTGAACACTCCTACAGGAGATGCAGAGACCAAGTGGGCCCACATCAGAGACGCCATCTATGACTCAGCAATGACCACCTATGGCAAACGTGTGAAGCGGAATGCAGACTGGTTTCAATCTCACTTTGAAGAGCTGGAACCTGTCATAGCCGTTAAGCGCATTGCACTGCTGAGCGACTAGAAAGCCCACAGCGAGTTAACATCCATAGCACTTAAAGCAGCCAGAAGCACTGCACAAAGAACAGCCAGGCACTGTGCAAATGACTACTGGCAACACCTATGCAGTCATATTCAGCTGGCCTCTGACACCGGAAACATCAGAGGAATGTATGATGGCATAAGAGAGCTTTCGGGCCAACCATCAAGAAGATGGCGCCCCCCCCACTTCAAATCGAAATCAGGGGACACGATCACTGACCAACGCAAGCAAATGGACCGCTGGATGGAGCACTACCTAGAACTGTACTCCAGGAAAAATGTTGTCACTGATACTGCCCTCAATGCAGCCCAGTCTCTGCCAGTCATGGATGAGCTGGACGTACAGCCAACAAAATCGGAACTCAGTGATGCCATTGATTCTCTAGCCAGCAGAAAAGCCTCTGGGAAGGATGGCATTACCCCTGAAATAATCAAGAGTGCCAAGCCTGCTATACTTTGAGCACTGCACGAACTGCTTTGCCTGTGCTGGGACGAGGGAGCAGTACCACAGGACATGCACGATGCCAATATCATCACCCTCTATAAGAACAAGAGTGACCGCGGTGACTGCAACAACTACCGTGGAATCTCCCTGCTCAGCATAGTGGGGAAAGTCTTCGCTCGAGTCGCTTTAAACTGGCTCCAGAAGCTGGCTGAGCGTGTCTACCCTGAGGCATAGTGTGCCTTTCGAGCAGAGAGATCCACCATTGACATGCTGTTCTCCCTTCGCCAGCTACAGGAGAAATGCCGTTAACAACAGATGCCCCTCTACATTGCTTTCATTGATCTCACCAAAGCCTTTGACCTCGTCAGCAGACGTGGTCTCTTCAGACGACTAGAAAAGATCGGATGTCCACCAAAGCTACTAAGTATCATCACCTCATTCCATGACAATATGAAAGGCACAATTCAGCATAGCGGCACCTCATCAGACCCCTTTCCTATCCTGAGTGGCGTCAAACAGGGCTGTGTTCTCGCATCTACACTGTTTGGGATCTTCTTCGCCCTGCTGCTCTCACATGCGTTCAAGTCTTCAGAAGAAGGAATTTTCCTCCACACAAGATCAGGTGGCAGGTTGTTCAACCGTTTAAGAGCGAAGACCAAAGTATGGAAGGTCCTCATCAGGGAACTCCTCTTTGCTGACGATGCTGCATTAACATCTGACACTGAAGAGTGTCTGCAGAGACTCATCCACAGGATTGCAGCTGCCTGCAACGAATTTGGCCTAACCATCAGCCTCAAGAAAAAGAACATCATGGGACAGTACGTCAGAAATGCTCCATCCATCAATATCAGCAACCACGCTCTGGAAGTGGTTCAAGAGTTCACCTACCTAGGCTCAACTATCACCAGTAACCTGTCTCTCGATGCAGAAATCAACAAGCGCATGGGAAAGGCTTCCACTGCTATGTCCAGACTGGTCAAGAGAGTGTTGGAAAATGGCGCACTGACATGGAACACAAAAGTCCAAGTGTATCAAGCCTGTGTCCTCAGTACCTTGCTCCACGGCAGCGAGGCCTGGACAACGTACGTCAGCCAAGAGTGACGTCTCAATTCATTCCATCTTCGCTGCCTCTGGAGAATCCTTGGCATCAGGTGGCAGGACCGTATCTCCAACACAGAAGTCCTCGAGGCGGCCAACATCCCCAGCATATACACTATGAAGCCAGCGGCGCTTGAGATGGCTTGGCCGTGTGAGCCGCATGGAAGATGGCAGGATCCCCAAGGACACATTGTACAGTGAGCTGATCACTGGTATCAGACCCACTGGCCGTCCATGTCTCCGCTTTAAAGATGTCTGCAAATGCGACATGAAGTCCTGTGACATTGATCACAAGTCGTGGGAGTCAGATACCAGTGATTGCCAGAGCTGGCACAGCCATAAAGGCGGGGCTGAAGAGTGGCGAGTCGAAGAGACTTAGCAGTTGGCAGGAAAAAAGACAGAAGTGCAAGGAGAGAACCAACTGTGTAACAGCCTCGACAACCAATTTTATCTGCAGTGCCTGTGGAAGAGTCTGTCACTCTAGAATTGGCCTTTATAGCCACTCCAGGCTCTGCTTCACAAACCACTGACCACCTCCAGGCGCTTACCCATTGTCTCTCGAGACAAGGAGGCCAAAGAAGAAGAAAGAAGAAGTTTTAGTGTTGTTAACTGAGGGATAGGCCAGAACATTGGGGGAACTCCCCTGCTATTCTTTGAAATAGTGCCATGGGATCTTTTATGTCCACCTGACAGGGCAGACGGGGGCCTTGATTTAACAGTTTAATATCTGAAAGACAGCACCTCTGTAACAGTGCAGCACTGCACAAGAGTGCCAGTCCAAGGCCAGAATTCTATCCCCCACCCTGCCCCCCCCGAGGAGTGGGCTGGGAGGCTTGCGGAACGTAAAATCGGGTGGAATGGCAGGGCTGCCATGCCCGTCGCCTACATGCCACCACTGGTATTTTACCAGCAGCAGGGGCCCACCTGCCCTTAGGAAAATTGAGGCCCTTAATTGACCATCCCACCCGATTTTACATCCCCCATGCCTCCCAGCCCACTCCTCGGGTGGGGGGGATAGAATTCTGCCCTTGCTGCTGATCCCCCTCCCCTGCCACCCCCATCACGCAAGTACCCTCCTGCCCTGTCCTACCTGAGGCCTGGGTCCAGCGACCCTCCTTGGCCTCTGCGGTGGTGCTGCAGCTGCTGGCCTCTGATTGGCCGGCAGCTCTGCAAGGGCAGGACTTCCAGTGACAGGGTCCTTGATCCCATGGAAGGCCCACTGTTGTCCACTTAATTTGGTGGGCCTTCCATAGAAGAGGCGATGCGTCGAACTCGGCGTTGGTTCTTCCGGACGTCAGACCTATGTCACCAGGATAAAATTCCCCCAAAGACCTAATTGAAGCGCTATCTTTGCAGTTAAAGTCCAAACTCCTCCCAGTTGCAATGGGTTGGATCTCCCAGTCCTCCTCAAAGTCCATGTCCTCTTTGCTAACTTCTTCTGGGCACTTTTGACCTGAACTTCTGTGAATAAGCTAATCTCCGATGACCCCATTGATCTTTTACCTCCACAAACCTCAGCTTTCAAATTGGGTTCAAGTCTTAGCAGCCTTTCGCTGTATCAGTGTTCTTGGAACAATTGTTTTCTCTCTCTCTCTGCTCAGGCTGCCATTACTGGTCTTTGTGTATTATGGTCTTCCTTACAGCCTGCAGTTTTCTAAAAGCCTGTTGAATTTATCCAGAATCAAAAATCAATAGGCATTTGCCTTTTTCAACATAATTTTTCAATATGTAGAGTCCACAAGTCTGGCCACAGCAGAAGCACCCAGGCTTTCCTTTGTTTCCAGGTGTTAAAAATTTCAACTTGAGTTTGCATCTTCAGAGTCCCTGGCTCCTTGTTTACGATCTGAGAGGCTGGGAGAGAGAAACCTATTGTCTTTCAGGTGTTACAACCTTGCATTCTACTTTCACGAGGGTCTTTGATCTGGGTTCCTTGTTCACATAGTAACCAGGATTCCTGTCTTGTCTCTGGGTAGAGTTGGTGTGAGGTCACATGTCTCCTCCAAATCCTTGTTACACTACATTAAAAATCACAGTTTTAAAAAACACAATCTTACTACAAATTCCAGCATTCATAACAACAGATAAACAGGGTTTGCAGTGCATTTCTGAAGTTCTCTGCTTTTAGTAATCTATCATTCAAATTTACAAGGCAAATCATGCTTACAACTTGGATTTTGTTTGCAAAAATTTATTGCAGGATTTAATGCAAATTTATTTAAATTGGAATTCCAGTTTATATCACAAAACCATAAACACGCTCTTAAAAAAGGAACAGCATTCCAAAACCAAAAAGATTGTTTAGACTATCTGTCAACAAATACGGGTTCCCACAATTTTATATACCTTAATGAAAAGCCCGGCCCATTAAGAAATAATAAAATTTTTCTTTAAAGACACAAAAATGAATTTGTAGATTACAAAAGAATTAAACATTTGTTTACAGTTTTATTAAATTAAACTGAAAAATCTAAGCTGATAACGTTCTTAAAGTAGTTATGATATTTAACCATGAAATCAGTTAACCTTATTATTTATAGTGGTATGAAAACATGCCTTCTGGCTCTTCGGTAACATGAATTCCCAATAGTAAGGCTTCATCATCCCTCAGCCTTATCCTCTTGGTGTGTTCTCCATTTTTGACACAAATCCATCTTTTAGGTGCTTATTGTCATCTGCCTCTCCACCTCTTTCAGTAGCTTGTTATGGACAGGTGGTAAGGGGTGTGGGTGGTTCCCACTATTCACCTCTCAACTGACTGCAATCATGTTTTGTTTAAAATGATGAGTTATCCCCTGAATGTTTTACTCGCCAAATAAATGGACAGTAACAGGTTTTCTTGGAGGTTTAAAACAGGAGATTAACTATTTATTGAATAATATTCATTTCCCAAAATGTTCGCAACACTATTCACACATGCATTCATTCTCACATGCACTCTCAAGAGAAGATAGATAGAAGGTAAAGGGTAGGAGTTCAAGGTATGGTAGGTGTTCCTGCTTTACGGTAAACCTGTTGAATCTTCTAAGTAGGAGAGTATCTTTTAAAGATGCAGGCCCAGGTTGTTTGTAGTCTTGACTTGCTGAGGTGATGTAGATTTCTGGTGGTTAAGATTTCAGATTGAAGGTCGCAGTCACTTTCAGTTCTCTGCTGCACCAGGTTGGAGTGTGGAATTAGCAGCAGAGCTTCTTACGAGCATACGAACTAGGAACAGGAGTAGGCTATTCAGCCCCTCGAGCCTGCTCTGCCATTCTATAAGACCATGGCTGATTTGTTTGTAAACACAACTCTACTTTCCTGCCTACCCCCAATACCCTTTGACTCACTTGCTTGTCAAGAATCTGTCTACCTCTGCCTTAAAAACATTCAGTGACTATGCCTCCACTGCTCTCCAGGGAAGAGAGTTCCACAGACTCACAACCCTCTGAGAGAAAAAATTTCTCCTCATCTCTGTCCTAAATGGGAGTCCCCTTATTTTTAAACTGTGCTCCCTAGTTTTAGTCTTCCACAAGGGGAAACATCCTTTCAACATTCACCCTATCAAGTCCCCTCAGGATCTTGTATGTTTCAATAAGATCACCTCTCTTCCTTCTAAACTCCAATGAATACAGACCCAACCAGTCCAACCTTTTCTCATAAAATAACCCTCTCATCCCAGGAATCAGTCAAGCGAACCTTTTCTGAACTGCTTCCAATGCAATTATATCCGCTCTGAAGTAAGGAGACCAAAACTGTACATAATACTTTAGATATGGGCTCACCAATGTCCTGTACAACTGTAGCAAAACATCTCTACTTTTATATTCCATTCCCCTTGCAATAAATGACAGCATTGCATTTGCCTTCTTAATCACTTGCTGTACCTGCACACTAACATTTTGTGTTTCATGTACTAGGACACCCAGATCTCTCTGCATCTCAGAGTTCTGCAATCACTCTCCATTTAAATAATATGTTGCTTTTCTATTTTTCTGGCCAAAGTGGAAAAGTTCACACTTTCCCACATTATACTCCATCTGCCAAACCTTTGCCCACTCACTTAACTTATCTATATCCTTTTGCAATCTCCTTATGTCCTCTTCATAACTTACTCTCCTACCTATCTTTGTGTCATCTGAAAATTTAGCAACCATACATTCTATCCCTTCATCCAAGTCATTGATATAGATTGTAAATAGTTGAGGCCCCAGCACTGACCCCTGTGGCACTTCACTAGTTAGAGCTTGCCAACCTGAAAATGACCCATTTATGGCTAGTCTCTGTTTCCTGTTAGCTAACTAATCCTCTATCCATGCTAATATATTACCCCCTATACCATGGGCTCTTATTTTGTTTAGTAATCTTTGATGTGGCACATTGTCAAATCCAAGTACACCACATCCACAGGTTCCCCTTTATCCACGTTGCTTGTTATTTCCTCAAAGAGCTCTAATAAATTAGTAAAACATGATTTCCCTTTGACAAAACCATGTTGACTTCTTCTTGTTCAGGCTGGGTCTTTTCACAGCCCTTGGCTGGACTGCTTCTGTGAGATTGTTGTGATCTCTTTTTCCAGAGGGTTGCCTTTTAAGGTCAAAATCCATCAAATTAGAGTCTTTGTTAGTTGGCACAAGGCCCTCTCCCCAGGTGTGGCCATACAATGGATAAGGATATGGAAACCATGGCCATCTATTGATGTTTGGATGGGTTTAATCCTGTTATGAAGTGGCTACCTCACACCTTCTTTGTTTCGAAAGAATAAAAGCAAAATACTTGCAGATGCTGGAAATCTGAAATAAATGCAGAAAATTCTGGATCTACTCAGCAGGTCTGGCAGCATCTGTGGAGAGAGAAGAAAAGATAACATTTCACATCTGTGACCTTTCATCAGGTTCTGAGTTTCTGATTTAGACTACCCTTTGTGTGCAAAGATCCTTCTCGATTTCAAACTTAAATGATGTATCTCTAATTTTAAGACTGTCTCCTGTTGTTCTGGATTCCCCCACCAGAGTAAAAAAATTATTTGTGTCTATCCTATTGAATCCTTTTATCATTTTAAAGACTTTGATTTGATCACCTCTCAACCTTCTAAGCTCTAAGAGAATACAAACCAAGTTTATGCAACCTGTGCTCATAATTTAGCCCTTTAAATCCTTTCTTAATAGTCTAATATATCTTACTGTCCCAGATTTTAACTCCATGTGAGTTTTGGGAAGGTGAGTGGTAAGGTGTGTGACATGCTTCTGATCCAGTTCCTGCCCATCACCAGGAGTTAACCAATTAAAGTACCAATAGAGAGCACTTTTCACATGTCATCTGGATTTTCGAGATGGCGGCGAGCCCCCGATGTGGCTGGAGCCCAGAGATGGAATAGTGACAGCCACCTGGCAGCAGGCCAGGGCGGGGGGCCAGAAGCACATCCTGCAAAGCAGCCAGCACGTACCCGCTGGACTATGAGGGTCATAGCCCCAGCCGCAGCCGCATGCCATCCTGTGGAGGGGTTCCCCCTTTGCAATGATGGCCTGGCAGCTGTGGCCACACTATAATTTGTACAATTTACAAGCCTTCAGAGAGTGCCACGATCGTGGTCCCCAAGATAAGCAGCAGCGCCACCTCTCCCGGTGGAGCTGCCGGCCAGCTGGAGCCTCGGGCTGCCTCCTTGAAAATCTGCCACTGCCACCTCTGGGTTCCAGACCCAGAATTCAGACCAACGTTGGGATCGGGACCCTGGAACAAAAATTCAGCCCATAATATACGTAGAGTGGGCTCCCGGTGGTTTTCTCACTATTACGAAAATCCTGGCGGTGCTGCCATAGAAATGCCACAGCAGCACTAGAAAGTTTTTGAATGACCTTTAAGGGATATAAATGCCCTGAAGATTGGCTTTGAAGCTCCTTCAGCCTCAGCCAAGCCCTTCAGCAAGAAAGTCTCTGGGGCTGACCGGAAGGAGAGGAAAGTACCATAAGGCCCTATTCCTCCATTGAGGCAACTCTGGGCCTT
Source organism: Heterodontus francisci (assembly GCF_036365525.1). NCBI lineage: Eukaryota > Metazoa > Chordata > Chondrichthyes > Heterodontiformes > Heterodontidae > Heterodontus > Heterodontus francisci. The sequence goes on along the minus strand of NC_090388.1, from coordinate 22,142,799 downwards.
TACCACCACCTTCTACATGGTGGGTGGGAAGCGGTGGTAACTGGGGAGAAAACCAGAAAAATCTGCCAAGGAGCCATGGGAAGGACCCACCATGTAGGTGGTGAGGCAATGGTCGACCTACATGACTGAATTTTCCAACATTCCCTGCTGCAATCCTGCCCAGTTTCAGACCCGATGTTGAAGGGGAATTCATCCTGTAAACATCCAATAAAATCAAGCTCTGCCTGTAAAAAAATCCTTTCCAAGATTCAGTCCAGTGATCAATGAGAAACCACTACAATACTGGCTAATTAAACGAGTGGAAACAATTTTTCAAGTGATTATAGTGTAATAAAGATGTAAACAATTGAATAATCTAGCCAAATATAACTAAAATTATCTGTAAACTTGCCTAAGCAATATTATAAATCTCCAACTATTTTTCTTCCCATCGGTCTCACCACTTTCAGGGACTTGGGGATTAGTTTGTGCTCCATTCCTGGAGTTTAGATTGTTCATCTGGGTCCTTGTTGCTTTTAGGTTTCAGCTCTCCACACTTTGATGCCACTAATGTCCCTCGGTGACCTCTATTCCTCACTCCCAGTGTCAGGTGGCCTCAGTGCTGACAGGTAAGTCTAGGTTATTTTATTTTAATTTTTTTTTAAATGTCCAACAGCAAAGCAATATAAATGGAGCAGCTCCACTCATTGATTGGATTAATAAATCTGAATTACAGCACCAGGACTCAGTACATAAAAAAAGAATCCTCTGTAATATGGGGCTGAATTTTCCACCAGCTTTGGGATCCTGATGTTGGGTCCAGATGGGGGTCCTGAGCCTGTATTTGCCAGCAGCGACTGGCTCAGCAATCCTCTTGGAGGCGGCCTCCTAATTGCCGCCTCTCTATTCACCATCCAACAGGACAGCGGGTGGGCTCTTGATCAGAGGGCCGGCAGCTCTGGAGCCTCAGCAGCCCCACTGGGAGAGGTGGATGCTGCTGAGGCAGGTTGGGGACCGCGAGGGCGCCTCAACATGGAAGCACCCTTTCTGGGCTGTGAAGAAATAAACAAGTCCTGGGCCAGCAAGTCCATTGGGATGGAAGGGAAACCACTCTGCTGGTTCAAATTTGGCCGCGATTGTGGCCTTTCATGCTCGTGGAGCCGTCAATGGGATATGGCGCCTCCAGCTCCATGACCCTCCCAGCCTGCCACAGGGAGGCCGCCACCACTGAGCTGGCGGCCTCCATCTACAGCAGAGGGCCGCTCCATCAGCAGCCAATCCAATTCGCTGCCCACTCTGGGAAAGCTCCCCGGTGGTGGGCATGCGTCAAGGAGCAATCCCGACACGGTTTCCCTCTATTTTCCTGGCTACCCAGCTTCCAAGCCAGCCATCACGGGACTGAGAAAATTCAGCCCATAGTTTTACTTTAGGGTCACTTAACTTTGTTTTTTTTTCTCATGATCTTCCCCGATCATGTGCCAATTACACATGTCTTCAAAACTGTGTGCTTCAATTACCACCAACATGAAATGAAAGTAGATTTAACATGTGATTTATGTTTTAGAGGCATCTTATTCGGTAGTTACTGTTGACAGTGTTTTTTTTTAATAAGTAAAACTATTACTTAATTTACATGAATGTTGCTTGGTTTTCCTTGAATACTTGAAAAATATGTGTCAAACCTTAACAAAAGTGCAGGTTTCTTTGTAAATGGTATTTGAACTACGTTTGAACTAATAGTGCTTCATTTCCTCCCTAGGAAATGCTCCAGATTGAATTTACAAGTTGCAATTTATCTATTACACAGATGGGGTCACAGTTTCCCATTTAAGTGAGTAACAATAACAGCTTTGTGGATTGAAAGTCAGTAAAAGGCCAGTTACAATTTTTTATCCCTCTGTGGTATGGCAGTGCTCCATATACATAGAAGCTACACCATGTTAGAGCTAGTTCAGCTGTGGCACTTGCAAGTGATTATGCATCCCATTGACATTCATTATACAAGAGAGTGAAATTGTCATTTCGGCGAATGTATCCCCTGATCTTTGGTGGTTGACCCTTTAATTTCTATGACACTTTCTAGATCTAGACCTTGCCTTGTGTGCACTCTGTATCCATTGGCTAAAAAGTGCTGATAATTGAGGCAGGGGTCCCGATTCGTGACCTGCCTGTGCCAGTTCTGGTGGAGGTGGGCAGCACGCATATTTGGTGCTGCCACCTCATTTCCACGATTGTAGCGTAAGGCTCAGTGGCTCCCATGCTGCTGGCTGCCTCTGTGCTGCTGCAGGCTGCCTGTGCAGTCAGCAGGGGGCTCAACAGTGTTTTGCTGAGAACACGTGGTGCAGCCAGCCTTCTGTTCTTAAAGGTGGTCTGTCCCTCTTAAAGGGAAGCTGCACTGGAAATCAGAAGGCTGCTGCTGAATACAAATTGCTGCAATTCTAAAGAAGGAAAATTGATCACTAGGGCAGAAAGGGGTGTCTAGGTTCATGGATATGGCCTTAGTGGTGAGGTGGACAGGAGGAAAGACACTATGATTCCGTGGGGTCGAGGAGGCCCTCAAGGACCACCCTCAGAAGGGATTGGGAGCAGATAGCTGGGGAGGACAATTCATGGTGTATGGACCTGAGGACCCTGGCAGCAGTACCGCAAGAAGTCTAATGACCTCACATGAGTGGTCAAGGCCAGTGAATGCATCTTCACATCTCCTACCTAGCGCTCCACCAGCCTCTCACACTGCTCAATGCATCACATCCCCATCACTCACCCATCAGCAGCCCCTGGCACTCAGAACGCATGCACTAACATCCAGATACTCCACCTCAACCTCACACACCTACCAATGCTGACAGCCGCTGCCCACTTCTCACTGCCTCCACATACCTCTAGCTATTCAGCTATGGCAGGCACATCACCCAAACACAGTGCAACACAATCACTGACATTCTTCCCTCTCTCTTGCAAGGCAAGGGGGAACACAATAGAAGTGGCAGAGCAGAACTGGTGGGGGACAGCATGCCTGCATCTCCTGAGCCCTTCAGAGGAGCTGGCTCCCTGCATCGTGGGACTGATTGCAAGAGAGCCCATGGCATCTGGCATTGCTGGGAACATTGAGGATGACAGTATGTTCCTGCTTTATGCCCTTTCTCAACTCACAGCTCACCTGCATCCTGCTATCTGGCATGGTGAGAAAGCTGCTGATGATGTAACTATGGAACTCCTGCTTCCCACCCAACCCTGCTTTGCTCACCCGAACCGTCCCCTTCTGATTTTGTGCTTCCAGACACCCAAAAACTTCTGCCTGCCCAACCACAGCAATCTTAAGAGGAGGAGACAAAGGAACAGCACAGCACTGATGAAGAGGCCCTGCCATTTGATCAGCCATCCAGTTCAGACATTGGCACTGCAAGTACCTTGGAGGCTAGTATAGAGTTGGTTCGTCACTGGGCACAGGTGGGCTGCAGCCAAGCCAGGTGTAAAGGATAATTCATTTGCCAGCTCACTGGAGGGAAAAGTTGCCGATCAGTCCTGCTACAATGGACTCAGATGAGGACTTAGATGGGGCGGCGTTCAGTAGAAATGTTCGCATTGCACACCGAGATGCTGCGTGCATTGGCTGGCCTGCCAGACACCCTCCTGTCATTTTCAAGGAGCATGGAGGAATCCACCTTCATGTTGGCAGAGGCCATCGTGCAGAACATTCCCTCTCCACAGCATCTCCATCTCTCTGTTGTGCTGCAAACCCAGAGGCACTGCACCTGCTTCCCATACCTGCTGCATCTGTTGTGTATATAGGCCACCAGAAAAATCACCTTATCTACAAGTTGAGTGCCTGGTTCTTTAAGTAACTCGAGTGCTGAGCTTCTCTTGTAGCTAATCTTTGGTGAGTGATGTATGAATTCATACAATGGACCTGCACGGTCCAAATTTGGGCAATGGGCGTCACAGCAGCCAGTAGAGATGTGTGCTATCAAGTTAGCACCGATTCAGCTGCTTCTGGCACATGTCGGAGATGCCCATGTGGGCACCATTCTCAAGATGGCATGCCATGCAGGCTGAGGCAGAAGCGGCAGCCTCCCCAAAGGGGAGGGGGGTGGGGTTCATCTTTGGTACTACAGAGATTAATTTAATGCCTATATCTTTAGGGATAGAGTGTTTTATTCCTTGCCAGATGTCTTGTTGACATTCTTTGATCACTTCTGATTATGACCCGGAGGACCAAGCAGTAGAAGGAAAGGGAAAAGACTTGTTTTATATACTGCCTTTCACGACATTCCAAAGTGCGTTACAGTCAATAAAATACGAATGAAGTATACTCACTATTGTAATGTAGCTAATACAGCAGTCAATTTGCACACAGCAAGATCCCACAAAGTGCAATGAATGAATAACTAGATAATCTGTTTTTTAATGACGTTGTTTGAGGGATAAACATTGGCAAGTCAGCAGGAGAAATCCTCCCCTCTTCATTGAAATAGTGCCTTCTCATAGAGCAGATGGAGCTTCATTTTAATGTCTCATCTGAAAGACAGCACCACCCACAGTGTAGCACTCCCTCAGTATTGCACTAAAGTGTCAGTCTAGATTTTGTGCTCAGTCTCTGCAGTGTGACACAAACCCACAACCTTATGACTCAGAAGTGATACTGTTACTGCTGAACCACAGCTGACACTGTGAACCATAGAGAAAGACTTTATATTTTATAAGTGCCTTTCACAATCTCAGGACATCCCAAAGTGCTTTACAGCCAATAAAGTATTTTTGAAGTGTAGTCATTGCAATAATTTTGGAATCACCTCTGCCAATTTGTGCACAAGGTCCCACAAACAGTAGTGTGATAATGATCAGAATTTCTTTTAATGTTGCTGGTCTATGGATAAATATTGGTCATGACATCAGAAAGAACACCCCTGCTCTTCTTCAAAGTAGTGCCAGGGGTTCTTTTATGTTCACCTGAGAGGGCAGAAAGGGTGTCAATTTAACATGCCACCTGCAAGACAGCACTCTGACAGTGGGGGCACTCCCTCAGTACTGCACTGAAGTATCAGCTTCAACTTTATGCTGAAGTCCCTGGAGTGAGATTTAAACCCATGACCTATCTGGCTCACGTGAGAGTGTTACTGAGTCACAGCTGACACCACTGTGAAGAAATGAAGGAAGAAATTCCATGTACTACAGATGTGTTTATAACAAAATTACTTCTGGGAATAAGAACCAAAATGTAATTATATCTGCCAAACACAGGGAACAAATATAACATATGATATCCCAAATGTGATTTTCAGACTCATTGATAAACATCTATCAAGCCCATCATAGAAACTTTATTATATTGGTCCTATGTTTCTTAGTTACGAGTCAAGATAAACAAAACATGTATAAAAGGCTAACCAGCAAAAAATTACTCCAAAGATATGTTGCCTCCTTCACCTAGAAGACTGAAATATTTGTCTATCATTTACTCTGGTTAAGTGAGTATTTTCTTGTTGACCAGTTTACAGTGTTTCTTCCCATAATGTTGCTTATGGTATGTCTATTCCACTCCGAAAAACCGGGGAGCGGCATAGATTTAAAGTAATTGGTGAAAGGATTAGAAGGGAGTTGAGGAGATTTTTTTTCACCCAGAGGGTGGTTAAGGGGTCTAGAACTTACTGCTTGAAATGGTAGTTATGGAAGAAACTTCATCACATTTAAAAATACTTGGAAATGCATCTGAGTTCTGTAACCTATAAGGCTACGGACCAAGAGCTAGAAGGTGGAATTAGGCTGGAAAGCCAAATGGCCTCCTTCTGTGCATCAAATCTTTCTTTGTTTTCTGTGTTTCTATCAGAATAAGGAGGTCTTGCTGCAATTGTACAGGGCTTTGCTCAGACCACACCTGGCATACCATGTACAATTATGGTCTCCTTACTGAACAAAGGATATACTTGCCTTAGAAGTTTCACTAGATTAATTCATGGAATAAGAAGACTGTTCCATGAGGAGAGATTGAGTAGAATGGGCCTATACCCTCTGGAGTTGAGAGCTAGCCTATCTATGTCCTGTTGCAGTCATTGGTATCATCCTCATTGTTTGCCACTCCTCCAAGTTTGGCATAATTGACAAATTTTGAAATTTTACTCTGTATTCCAATATCCAAGTGATTTATACATATCAAAAAAGCAGCGATGCTAGCACTGACCCTTAGGGAACACTACTGTCTACCATGCTCAGGTTTGAAAAATAACCATTTACCACGACTCACTGTTTTCTGTTCTTAAGCTAATTTTTTTTACCAAACTGACACTGACCCTCCTATCCATGAGCCTCAATTTTGTTAACCAGCCTTTTATGTGGTACTTTGTCAAATTCTTTCTTAAAATCCATATAGACAACATCTAATGCATTTCCTTCATCAACCTTCTCTGTTAGTTCATCAAAAAATTCTATTAGTTCAGTCAAGCACAATCTGCTTTTTACAAACCTGTGCTGGCTCCCCTTAATGAGCTGAAACCTCTCCAAGTGCCTGCTGATTTTTTCCCCTGATTATTTTTTCTAAAACCTTACCCACTACTGATGTTAAACTGACCAACTTGTAGTTACTCAGATTGTCCTTACACCTCTTCTTGAATAAGGGCGTCACATTTGCCACTCTCCAATCCTCTGGCACCTTCCCCATAACCAGGGAAGATTGGAAGATTATGGCAAGCCCTTTCTCCATCTTCCACTTCCTTCAGCAACCTGGGATGCAAGCCATCCGGATCAGGTGACTTCTCCATTCTAAGCATAACCAGACTCGGGTTACAGCTTTAAGAAGTTGTACAAAATGTTGGAATGACCAAGGCAAGGCTGTATGCCTCTTTTGATCCAACCAGTAGGTGGCCAATAAAGAGGAACTGGAACCACTAATACACTGTACCAAAAACTAAAATCTTTAAAAGGAAACTTAGTTAATCAAGTTAAGGTAACATTTCCAGGGGTGAAGATGCACTCCAGTCCTCCTGGTGCTGACCAGTCATGGAAGGCCTCAAGTGTACTCATTGACACCATGTGCTCCCTCTCCAGGGACACACAAGCATGGACATTGCCGCAGAAGAGAGGTAGGCAATTGGGTAGAATGGCCCCCTTGACCACCCACTGCCTGAAGCTGTTGATGGTCACCTTGGTTAGGTCCAGGAGCAGTCCCATGAGGAGGTTCTCTGATCTGCCGGCTCTCCTCTGCAACGGGTAGCCAAAAATCAGGAGTATGAGACTGCAGTGCAGCCAGAAATTAAGGAGCAATGCCCTCAGATAATCAAAGAGGGGCTGCAACCACACACATCCTACATAAATGTGAAACATGGACCCCTCCAGGCCGCAAAAATGGCAAGGCTCCATATCTGTTTTGATCCAGAGGGCTGTTAATAAAGAGGAATTAAGTGCCCCTTCTGAAAAGGGTTGCCACTAAATATACTGTAACAAAAAACAAAAACTTTAAAGGAAACTTAACTAATCAGATTGAAGTGGCATTACCTGGGGTGATGATGTACTTCACCACCCCCCACCCCCCGTCCCCACAGCACTGCCCCCCCGTGCCCACCGGTCACAGAAGGTTTGAAGTGTACCAGCAGATACCACATGCTCCCTCTCCAGGGACACCCGGGCGCTGACACAGCCACAGAAGAGAGGCAGGCAGTCAGGCAGACCAACCCCCTCAATCACCCACTGCCTGGACCTGTTGATTGCCACCGTGGTCAGGCCCAGGAGCAGTCCCAAGAGGAGGTCCTCCAATCTGCCTACTCCCCTCCATACCAGTTGGCCAAAAATCAGGAGCATGGGACTGAAGTGCAGCCAGAAATTGAGGTGCAGCTCCTCAGATAGGTAACATAGGCTGCAACCTCATACATTCCACATAGATGTGAAACACAGGCCCCTCCAGGCCACAAAAATGTCAAGGCAGTACAGCTTTAAGTGATTGTTGACCTTAATTGCCTTTAATCAGGAACAATGCCCAGCCTGGAAAGGTAAAAGGCAGGGAAATAGTTCAGTGGAGGAAAGGACAATGTTGAAAGTGAGATGTATGCTGGAAAGTAATCCCACTTTTTTTACTGTTTTGTTCATTGCTGCACTTAAAGAGACACTACTGTTGTGGGTGACTAAACTTCACTTGTTTTAAACTCTGTACATTAATGATTTAGACGTGACTATCGGAGGTATGATAAGTAAGTTCGCAGATGACACGAAAATTTGTGATTTCGTAAATAGTGAGGAGGAAAGCCTCAGATTACAGGATGATTTAGATTAGATTAGAGATACAGCACTGAAACAGGCCCTTCGGCCCACCGAGTCTGTGCCGACCATCAACCACCCATTTATACTAATCCTACATTAATCCCATATTCCTACCAAGCATCCCCACCTGTCCCTGTATTTCCCTACCACCTACCTATACTAGTGACAATTTATAATGGCCAATTTACCTACCAACCTGCAAGTCTTTTGGCTTGTGGGAGGAAACCGGAGCACCCGGAGAAAACCCACGCAGACACAGGGAGAACTTGCAAACTCCACACAGGCAGTACCCAGAATCGAACCCGGGTCCCTGGAGCTGTGAGGCTGCGGTGCTAACCACTGCGCCACTGTGCCGCCCTATGGGCTGGTAAGATGGGCGGAGCTGTGGCAAATGGAATTTAATCCTGAGAAGTGTGAGGTGATGCATTTTGGGAGGACTAACAAGGCAAGGGAATATACAATGGATGGTAGGAACCTAGGAAGTACAGAGGGACCTTGGTGTACTTGTCCATAGACCACTGAAGGCAACATCACAGGTAGATAAAGGTGGTTAGGAAGGCATATGGGATACTTGCCTTTATTAGCCGAGGCACAGAAAATAAGAACAGGGAGGTTATGATGGAGCTGTATAAAATGCTAGTTAAGCCACAGCTGGAGTACTGTGTACAGTTCTGGGCACCACACTATAGGAAGAATGTGATTGTACTGGAGAGGGTACAGAGGAGATTCACCAGGATGTTGCCTGGGCTGGAGCATTTCAGCTATGAAGAGAGACTGAAAAGGCGAGGGTTGTTTTCCTTAGAACAGAGAAGGATGAGGGGGGACATGATTGAGGTATACAAATTTATGAGGGGCATTGATAGGTTAGATAGGAAGAGACTTTTTCCCTTAGCGGCAGTGTCAATAACCAGGGGGCATAGATTTAAGGTAAGGAGCAGGAGGTTTAGAGGGGATTTGAGGAAAACTTTTTTCACCCAGAGGGTGGTTGGAATCTGGAATACACTGCCTGAAGTGGTGGTGGAGGCAGGAACCCTCACAATATTTAAGAAGTATTTAGATGAGCACTTGAAATGCCACCGCATACAAGGCTACGGGCCAAGTGCTGGAAAATGGGATTAGAAGTTAGGTGCTTGATGGCCGGCACAGACACGATGGGCTGAAGGGCCTGTTTCTGTGCTGTGTAACTCTATGACTCTATGGTCTGTGTGTCTAGTTGGCCATTGGGTCTTGGGCCTGTTTCAGCTTGTAGAATGGATAAAAGAATATGAACTCTAGCATTAAAGGAAATCCCAAACTTTCCTATAGGCATATAAATAGTAAAAGGGTGGTAAAAGGAGGAGTGGGGCAGATAATGGACCAGAAAGAGGACTTACACATGGAGGCAGAGGGCATAGCTGAGGTATTAAATGAATACTTTGCATCTGTCTTTACCAAGGAAGAGGATGTTGAACTTGTATTAGACACTAGTTCGACCTCAGATGGAGTATTGTGCCTCGTTCTGGGTGCCACACTTTAGGAAAGATGTGAGGGCATTGGAGAGAGTACAGAAAAGATTCATGAGAATGGTTCCAGGGATGAGGAATTTCAGTTATGTAGATAGATTGGAGAAGTTAGGACTGTTTTCCTTGGAGAAGAGAAGGCTGAGAGGTGATTTGATAGAGGAATTCAAAATCATGAGGGGTCTGGGCAGAGCAGAAAGGATTAAGAATGATGGCACAGATTTAAAGTATTTGGCAAAGTGACATGAGGAAAATCTTTTTCACACAGCGAGTGGTTAAGGACTGGAATGTGTTGCCTGAGAACGTGAGGGAGGCAGGTTCAATTGAAGCATTCAAAAAGGAATTAGACAGTTATATGACAAGGAAGAATGTGCAAGGTTATGGGGAGAAGGCAGGGAAATGGAACTGAGGGAATTGCTCTTTGGGAGAGCCAGTGTGGACACGATGGGCCGAATGGCCTCCTTCTGCACTGTAATGATTCTGTGAACTCAACATTTAAATATAACTTAACTAACATTAATAGAAAGAATGACATCACAGGAAGAGATTTGGGACTTTTGCTAAGCAGACTTTGATGAAGTAATGGAATGAATGCGTTGATGAAGGCAGTGCAGTAGACGTATATATATATATATATATATATATATATACATTCTTTCAAATGGCGTTTCAAAAAGTTCCATATGAAGGACATATTCATAAAATAGAAGCACATGATATTAAAGGGATGGTAACTTGGATATGTAATTGGCTACACAATTGGAGGCAGAGGGTAGTGGTATTTGGTCAAATGCTGCCTTGATGCCAAGGGCAGCCATTCTCTCCTCGCCTCTAGAATTCAGCTCTTTTGTCCATGTTTTGGCTTTAATGAAGTCTGGAACTGAATGGTCCTAGTGGAACCCAAACTGAGTATTGGTGAGCAGGCTATTGTGAAGTGATTTATGACTTTAACCCCTTTTAGGGACTAAACCAAATCAGGAGTACATCCCTATCAATCTCCATTAATTAAGTCCAAACCAGACAAACTCCTATAGATGCTTATTTGGGTCCAAAGAATTAAACTAGTTTTCCCTCAAAGAAAGAAAACTAACAGAGAATATTACCATTTTTCGGATGGCCAATTTAAAAAATAATTATGGCCATGTCATAAATATCACAGATATTATAAGGATCTGGGAAACTCTCTTCAATACGTATCTCTCCACTTAAAGAGACATGGGGGGGGGGGGTCTTTGTAGTTGTGTACAGAATGCTACATGCAATGATTTATTAACTTTTATATATTTATTAAATAATTTAACATGCAATACACTTTTAAGTGGATAAGTATACTACAATATCAAAGATTACTAAGATGTAAAACATAAGCTTATTTCTAAAATAGAATCCAAAAGTTCAACCTTGACAATGTTACAGCAAAATATCTTAGAATATTCATCAAAATTCGAAGTAAACTGTTACCTTAAATTCCCCGAGTAAGTCTCCTGCTTAACAAGACAAAACACTCTCAGTTAAGAGCCGAATTCTCTTGTCATGCTGTCAGATGTTCTTACCATAGGCTGAGAAGCATTGATGAGGAATTTCAATACCTCTGATTTTTCGATTCAAAACTTTCACATTTATACTGTTTCTAATCTATTAACTCATCTTTTGGAATGTAGGTGTTACCTTTCTGTGTGTGTTTTTCCCCACTTTTGTTATCCATATATGTTAATATCATTAGCTACTTATTCCCAATTAATTATCTGCTGCGAATTCCCCTCTCATGAAGTTGTGAGCTTTTATCTGGTCAAAATATTTGTAGTGCTTTATAGTAACACTAAGACTTAACTTTATAAATGTGTTTTATACTTAAAAGATTTATAATTAAATTTGTGTAGTAACTGTTTTTTCCTTTTTGGGTTAGATTGGGTTTACGTGGCATCTGTGTTTTGTAGGTAACATTCCATTTTGTGATTGATCATCTGTGATGGTTCTTTGATGGCACCTTGTACCATCTCCTTAAGTCACTCTGACTATATCATTAATATCATCAACTAATTAGGATTAAAGTTATCAGTATGAACCATGAATGTTTCTGGTACATCCTTGTAACAGGGATGTTCATGGATTTTTAACTCTGCCCTTAAAGAGAATTTCAGTGAGTCTTGAAAACTGACCATTTATTCAATCTTTAATTCTAAAAGGTATAATGTATTAATTCTACCTAATTAAGCCTATTATACCTGGTGAGTAAGTGTCACTTGATGGCATTGTCGACAAGACCTTCCATCACTTTATTAGTGATTGAGAGTAGACTGGTGGGCGATAATTGGCCATATTGGACTTGTTCTCCATTTTGTGGGCAAGGCATACCTGGGCAAACTTTGCCAGGTGGTTGTTCCAGGAGGCGGTCACATCCCTTAGGATAAGGTTGTCTGATTTGGTTCATGGTCAGAGAAAGGAGGGTGTGACTGCTAGTGAGACAGTTATGGGGATTGAGAAGGTAGAAGTGGAGGAGCCTCAGCCCTTGCAATTATCCAACAGGTTCGAGGTTCTTGCAGCCTGTATGGACGAAAGCGGGGGTTGCAAGGTGGATGAGTGAACTGACCGTGGTATTGTGGCACAGGAAGCCATTCAAGCAGGGACATTAATAGGCAAGTAATGGTAGTAGGGCACGGTATAGTCGGGGGATAGAAACAGTTCTCTGCAGCTGAGAGCGAGAGTCCAGAAGGTTGTGTTGCCAGCCTGACACCAGGGTTTGGGACATCTGCTCTGGGCTGGAGAGGAACTTGCAGAGGGAGGGAGAGAAACCAGTTGTCATGGTCTACGTAGGTACCAACAGCATAGGTAAGACTATAAAAGAGGGTCTGCTTAGAGAGTATGAGCAATTAATGAGAAATTAAAAGCCGAATCTCAAAGATAATAATCTCTGGATTATTACCTGAGCCACAAGCAAATTGGAGTAGGGTAAATAAAATTACAGAGTTAAATGTGTGGCTGAAAGATTGGTGTGGGAGAAAAGGGTTTTGATTCATGGAGCACTGGCACCAGTACTGGGGAAAGTGGGAGCTGTACCGTTGGGACGGTCTTCACCTGAACTATGCTGGGACTAGTGTTCAGGTGAATCATATAACTCGGGCAGTAGAGAGGACTTTAAACTAAATAGTGGGGGCGAGGGATCAAGTGAGGGAAGATATGATAAATTAAAGAGAGAGAAAAAGGAAAGAGAGCAAGGTAGCAATAAGGGAATTGATAATCTGAGTGTGGCAGGAAGGGACAGAGTGTAAAAACCTAAAAGTGTGCCAGCAGATAAGGCAAGAGCTTGCGAAAATAAGAAAAAGACAGAATTAAAGGCACTCGACGAGAATGCACACAGCATTCACAACAAGGTAGATGAATTGACGGCACAAATGAAAGTAAACAGATATGGCCTAATTGCCATTATGGAGATATGGCTGCAGGGTGACCAAGGCTGGGAACTGAATATCCAAGGGTATTTGACATTTAGGAAGGATAGGCAAAAAGGAAAAGGAGGTGGGGTAGCACTGCTAATAAAGGATGAGATCAGTACATTACTGAGAGAGGATCTTAGATCGGAAGATCATCATGTAGAATCAGTTTGGGTGGAGCTAACAAACAGCAAGAGGCAGCAAACGTTGGTAGGAGTTGGTAATGTCGGGCATGGTATAAATCAGGAAAATAAAGGTGCATGTAACAAGGGGAATACAGTAATCATGGGGAATTCAATCTACATATAGACTGGATAAATCTAATGAGCACTAATCAGGAATAAGGGACTAGCAGAGGAACTAAATAGCATTATTACTGTGGAGAACGAATTCCTGGAATGTATACAAGTTGGTTTTCTTCAAACAGAATTTTGGCGAACCGACTAAAGAATGGGCTATTTTAGATCTAGTATTGTGCAATGAGAAAGGGCTGATTAATAATCTCATTGTAAAGGAGCCTCTAAGGAAGTGTGGCCAAAATATGATAGAATTTTACATTAAATTTGAAAGTAATGTAGTTCAATCCGAAACTAGGGTCTTAAATCTAAACAAAGGAAACTACAAAGGTATGAGGTGCAAATTGGCTATGGTAGACTTGGAAACTACATTAGAAGGTATGATTGGGGAGACCAAGCGCAGACTGGGTGACCGCTTTGCGGAACATCTCCGCTCAGTCCGCAAGCAGGACCCTGAGCTTCCGGTTGCTTGCCATTTCAACACTCCCCCTTGCTCTCATGCTCACATCTCTGTCCTGGGATTGCTGCAGTGTTCCAGTGAACATCAACGCAAGCTCGAGGAACAGCATCTCATCTACCGATTAGGCACACTACAGCCTGCCGGACTGAACATTGAGTTCAATAAGTTCAGAGCATGACAGCCCCCCACTTTACTTTCATTTTTAGTCATTTTTAGTTATTTTTTCTTCCTTTTTTTTACATTCCTTTTTACATTTTTTACAATCCTTTTTTGCATTTATTTCATTTCATCTTAGTTTGTTCAGTTTGCTTACCCACTGTTTTTTTCAGGTTGTTTTTCTTCAGGTTTGCACTTGCTGCTGTTCAATATTCAGTATATTCACGCCTAATCTGTACTAATGCTTTGTCTTTCAACACACCATTAACATATTGTTTGCCTTTGCTCCGTGACCTTTTGGTCAGCTATGTGGCCTGGTCCAATCTGCACCTTCTCCTTTGTTATCTCTTGCCCAACCCCCACCTCACTTGTTTATAATCTGTGACTTTTCTAATATTTGTCAGTTCTGAAGAAGGGTCGCTGACCCGAAACGTTAACTCTGCTTCTCTTTCCACAGATGCTGCCAGACCTGCTGAGTGATTCCAGCATTTCTTGTTTTTGTTTCAGATTTCCAGCATCTGCAGTATTTTGCTTTTATATTAGAAGGTATGATGGTAGACAGGCAATGGCTAGCATTTAAAGAATTAGTACATGATTTGTGACAAATTTATATTCCTTTGAGGCACAAAAACCCAGCAGGAAAGGTAATCCAACCATGGTTAACAAGAGAAGTTAAAGAATGTATTAGATCAAAGGAAGAGGCTTATAAAGTTGCCATAAGAGTAAGCCTCAGGATTGGCAGCATTTTAGAATTCAGCAAAGGAGGACCAAGAAACTGATAAAGAAAGAATATGAAAAATAAACAAGCAAAAAACATAAAAATGGACTGTAAAAGATTCTATAGGTATATAAAAAGGAAAAGATTAGCAAAGGCAAATGTGGTCCCACAACAGGCAGAGTTAGGAGAATTTATAATGGGGAATAAGGAACTGACAGAGAAACTAAACAAATACTTTGGGCTGGATTTTACCATAGGCGGATGGGACTTTGCCGCCGACGTAAAAGTCGGCGACAAACCTGTTTCCGCCTAGCCCGGGGATCTGACCTGCATTTTACAGGTACCAGGGCTTTAATTATCCCGAGGCAAGACTTCCACCCACCGAGAGCAGTGGCCACTGCTGGGACTGTATTCTAGCCGACTGAGGAGGATGCCATGGAGCCAGGGTCCAAGGTGGTTTTCGATGCCTCGCCGAGGGAATCAGGGGCACCCCGGCGAGGCAAGGGTGGTCGTTTGGGGGGAAGGGGGCGTCTTGGGTTCCGGGAGTGGGTTGGGAGGTGGGGGCAGCCCTCAATCGGGCACCCTGTGCCCAATTGCCATGGCACCTCCCCGGCAGGCGGAAAGGCTGACAACTATCGCTGGGCGACCTTCCACGTCCCCTGCATTCCCGCTTGCCATGGGTAAAATACCCGTGGAGATGGGCGAGGGCCCTTAAGTGGCCGTTAAGTGGCCACTTGAGGGCCTTGATTGGCCTCAGGCAGGTGGGCCATTTCCCCCCACCGCCCGACCGCTGGAAAGTTGGCCGGAGGTGGGAGCGGGGTGGGAAAGCCTCCCGGAGCCTCCCGCTCAATTTTAGGCCGGTCCCACACCACTATCCAACCAACTGGGGCAGGGTAAAATTCAGCCTTTTGTGTCTGTCTTCAAAGAGGAAGATACAAACAACCTCCCAGGAATACTAGAGCACTAAAGGACTAGTAAGAATGAAGAACTGAAAGAGATTAGTAGTAGTTAAAAAAAAGTAGTACTGTAGAAATTAAAGGGACAGAAAGTTGATAAATCCCCTGGACCTGATGATCTACATCCCAGAGTGCTGAAAGAGGTGGCTGCAGAGATAATGGATGCGTCGGTGGTCATCTTCCAAAATTCTATAGTGTCATGCATGCCCCCAACTGCCAAGAATGAGACATTAATTTTGCCACATGAACATTAAAACTTAAAATTGTTGCTGGGAAGAAAAGAGGGCCTATCACAAGGAATTGCCAGGCCCCTAGTCGGAAAGACCTTTTTTGCATACTAGCAAACAGTGTTGGAACAAAGGAACCAGTCCCTGCTTCTCCAATACACAGAAGACCTGGTCAGACCAGTTTAGTCACATGACTAACTGGCTGTTGGAGTTTTTTTGAATTTGAACTTGCCACAGTATTTTTAAAACTGAGAAAGCTGTTTGCTCCTGGACTGAAAAGACCTCTCTCCTGTCTGCTCCCACCTCTTTCTCATGGAACTGAAGACCCATGGAAGACACAAGAACCCAAAGAGAGAAAAGTTTCTTACAGTGAACAAGGTTTAAGAAGAATACTGGACCCCAATGAAAAGCGAGACTATCTACAAAAGGACTACAGTGAGCTCGAAGTACAGTAACAAGAAACTCTTCTGATATTGCCTCAAACCTCTCTATTTTTCTTCTGCTCTTTTCTTTCTCTATTTGCATGTTCATATCGCGTACGCATGCGAGCGTGGGGCACAGCATATATTCATAGGCGTTAACAGACTTAGAGTTTAGGTTTAAGTTTTAATAAATTTCACTTTTCCTCTTTAAACCTGAGAAAACCTGGTTGTGCTCATTTCTTTGCCTTATAATTGGAAAGTGGTGTACAAGGATTCACCAAGGGGGAGCTTAAAACACAATGTGTTTAAAATGAAAACCTTGTTACAATAAGACCAGGTGAAGGCTGAGAAAGACCCCTAGACACCTTTCTCACCTGTCCGTAGCAATAGATTCTGGAACAGCCCCTGCAGATTGGAAGGTAGCAAATGTAACCCCACTATTTAAGAAAGGAGGGAGAGAGAAAACAGGGAACTACAGACCTGTTAGCTTGGCATCGGTAGTTGGGAAAATGCGAGAATCTATTATAAAGAATGTGATAACTGGACACTTAGAAAATAATGGTAGGATTGAGCAGAGCCAACATGGATTTATGAAAGGGAAATAATGTTTGACAAATCTGTTAGGGTTTTTGAGGACGTATAACAGAAGAGATAAGGGGGAACCAGTGGAGATGGTGTATTTGGATTTTCAGAAGGCTTTTGATAAGGTCCCACACAGGAGGTTAGTAAGCAAAATAAGAGCACATGGGATTGAGGGTAATATACTGGCAAGGATTGAGAATTGGTTAACGGACAGAAAACAGAGAGTAGGGAATAAACAAGTCATTCCCAGCTTGGTAGGCTGCTACCGCAAGGATTAGTGTTTGGTACCCAGCTATTCACAATCTATATAAATGATTTGGACATGGGGACCAATAGTAATATTTCCAAGTTTGCTGATGATGAAAACTACGTGGGAATGTGAGTTGTGAGGAGAATGCAAAGAGGCTTCAATGGGATTTAGACAAGCTAAGTGAGTGGGCAAGAACCGGGCAAATGGAATGTAATGTGAAAAATGTGAAGTTATCCACTTTGGTAGGAAAACAGAAATGCAGAGTATTGCTTAAATGGTGACAATTTGGGAAGTGTTGATGTGCAAAGGGACGTGGCTGTCTTTGTTCATAAGTCACTGAAAGCTAACATGCAGGTGCAGCAAGCAATTAGGAAGGCAGATGGTATGTTGGCCTTTATTGCGAGAGTATTTGAGCACAGGAGTAAAGATATCTTGCTGCAATTACAAAGAACAAACAAAGAATAAAGAACAGTACAGCACAGGAACAGGCCATTCGGCCCTCCAAGCCTGCGCCGATCTTGATGCCTGCCTAAACTAAAACCTTCTGCACTTCCGGGGAACATCCCTCTATTCCCATCCGATTCATGTATTTGTCAAGATGCCTCTTAAACATCATTATCGTACCTGCTTCCACCACCTCCCCCGGCAGCAAGTTCCAGGCACTCATCACCCTCTGTGTAAAGAACTTGCCCTGCACATCCCCTCTAAACTTTGCCCCTCTCACCTTAAACCTATGTCCCCTAGTGACTGACTCTTCCACCCTGGGAAAAAGCTTCTGACTATCCACTCTGTCCATGCCGCTCATAACTTTGTAAACCTTTATCATGTCATTCCTCCACCTCCGTCGTTCCAGTGAAAACAATCCGAGTTTATCCAACCTCTCCTCATAGCTAATGCCCTCCAGACCAGGCAACATCCTGGTAAACCTCTTCTGTACCCTCTCCAAAGCCTCCACATCCTTCTGGTAGTGTGGCGATCAGTTTTGCATGCAATATTCTAAGTGTGGCCTAACTAAAGTTCTGTACAGCTGCAGCATGACTTGCCAATTTTTATACTCTATGCCCCGACCGATGAAGGCAAGCATGCCGTATGCCTTCTTGACTACCTTATCCACCTGCGTTGCCACTTTCAGTGGCCTGTGGACCTGTACGCCCAGATCCCTCTGCCTGTCAATACTCGTAAGGGTTCTGTCATTTACAGTATACTTCCCACCTGCATTAGATCTTCCAAAATGCATTACCTCACATTTGTCCGGATTAAACTCCATCTGCCATTTCTCCGCCCAAGTCTCCAACCGATCTATATCCTGCTGTATCCTCTGACAATCCTCATCACTGTCTGCAACTCCACCAACCTTTGTGTCGTCCACAAACTTACTAATCAGACCTGCTACATTTTCCTCCAAATCATTTACATATACTACAAACAGCAAAGGTCCCAGCACTGATCCTTGCGGAACACCACTAGTCACATCCCTCCATTCAGAAAAGCACCCTTCCACTGCTACCCTCTGTCTTCTATGACAGAGCCAGTTCTGTATCTATCATGCCAGCTCATCTCTGATCCCGTGTGACTTCACCTTTTGTACCAGTCTGCCATGAGGGACCTTGTCAAAGGCTTTACTGAAGTCCATATAGATAACATCCCTGCCCTTCCTTCATCAATCATCTTTGTCACTTCCTCAAAAAACTCAATCAAATTAGTGAGACACAACCTCCCCTTCACAAATCCATGCTGCCTCTCACGAATAAGTTTATTTGTTTCCAAATGGGAGTAAATCCTGTCCCCAAGAATCCTCTGTAATAATTTCCCTACCACTGATGTAAGGCTCACCGGCCTATAATTTCCTGGATTATCCTTGCCACCCTTCTTAAACAAAGGCACAACATTGGCTATTCTCCAGTCCTCTGGGACCTCACCTGTAGCCAATGAGGATGCAAAGATTTCTGTCAAGGCCCCAGCAATTTCTTCCCTTGCCTCCCTTAGTATTCTGGGGTAGATCCCATCAGGCCCTGGGGACTTATCTACCTTAATGCTTTGCAAGACACCCAACACCTCCTCCTTTTTGATAATGAGATGACTGAGACTATCTACACTCCCTTCCCTAGGCTCATCATCCACCAAGTCCTTCTCTTTGATGAATACTGATGCAAAGTAATCATTTAGTATCGCGCCCATTTCCTCTGGCTCCACGCATAGATTCCCTTCTCTGTCCTTGAGTGGGCCAACCCATTCCCTAGTTACCCTCTTGCTCTTTATTCATGTATAAAAAGCCTTGGGATTATCCTTAATCCTGTTTGCCAATGACTTTTCATGACCCCTTTTAGCCCTCCTGCCTCCTTGCTTAAGTTCCTTTCTACTGTCTTTATATTCCTCGAGGGATTCGTCTGTTCCTAGCCTTCCAGCCCTTAAAATGCTTCCTTTTTCTTTTTGACTAGGCTCACAATATCCCGTATTATCGAAGGTTCCCGAAAGTTGCCAAACTTATCCTTCTTCCTCACTCATGCTGGTCC
Source organism: Heterodontus francisci (assembly GCF_036365525.1). NCBI lineage: Eukaryota > Metazoa > Chordata > Chondrichthyes > Heterodontiformes > Heterodontidae > Heterodontus > Heterodontus francisci. The sequence goes on along the minus strand of NC_090388.1, from coordinate 22,123,063 downwards.
TGGTTTTAATCAACTGACATTTGAAAGACTCCCACATGTCAGATGTTGATTTACCTTCAAACAGCCGCCCCCAATCTAAATTCTTCAGTTCCTGCCTAATATTGTTATAATTAACCTTCCCCCAATTTAGCACCTTCACCCGAGGACTACTCTTATCCTTATCCACAAGTTCCTTAAAACTTATGGAATTATGGTCACTGTTCCCGAAATGCTCCCCGACTGAAACTTCGACCACCTGGCCGGGCTCATTCCCCAATACCAGGTCCAGTACGACCCCATCCCTAGTTAGACTATCTACATATTGTTTCAAGATGCCTTCCTGGATGCTCCTTACAAATTCTGCTCCATCTAAGCCGCTAGCACTAAGTGAGTCCCATTCAATATTGGGGAAGTTAAAATCACCCACCACTACAACCCTGTTACCTTTACATCTTTCCAAAATCTGTCTACATATCTGTTCCTCTACCTCCCGCTGGCTATTGGGAGGCCTGTAGAAAACCCCCAACATCGTGACTGCACCCTTCCTATTCCTGAGCTCCACCCATATTGCCTCGCTGCATGACCCCTCCGAGGTGTCCTCCCGCAGTACAGCTGTGATATTCTCCTTAACAAGTAATGCAACTCCCCCACCCCTTTTACAACCCCCTCTATCCCGCCTGAAGCTTCTAAATCCTGGAACATTTGGCTGCCAATCCTGTCCTTCCCTCAACCAAGCCTCTTTTAAGGCAACAACATCATAGTTCCAAGTACTAATCCAAGCTCTAAGTTCATCTGCCTTACCTGTTATATTTCTCGCATTGAAACATATGCACTTCAGACCACCAGTCCCGCTGTGCTCCGCAACATCTCCCTGCCTGCTCTACCTCTTAGTCTTACTGGCCTTATTTACTTGTTCCCCCTCATTTATTTCACTTGCTGTCCTACTGCTCTGGTTCCCACCCCCCTGCCACACTGGTTTAAACCCTTCCGAGTGACGCTAGCAAACCTCGCAGCCAGGATATTTGTGCCCCTCCAGTTTAGATGCAACCCGTCCTTCGTGTACAGGTCCCATCTGTCCCTGAAGAGATCCCAATGGTCCAGATATCTGAAACCCTCCCTTCTACACCAGCTGTTCAGCCACATGTTTATCTGCACTATCTTCCTATTTCTAGCCTCACTGGCACGTGGCACAGGGAGTAATCCCGAGATTACAACCCTAGAGGTCCTGTCTTTTAACTTTCTACCTAACTCCCTAAACTCCCCCTGCAGGACCTCGTCACTCTTCCTGCCTATGTCATTGGTACCGATGTGTACCACAACGTCTGGCTGTTCACCCTCCCCCTTCAGAATGCCCCCTGTCTGTTCAGAGACATCCTTGACCCTGGCACCAGGGAGGCAACATACCATCCTGGAGTCTCTTTCACGTCCACAGAAGCGCCTATCTGTGCCCCTGACTATAGAGTCCCCTATAACTATTGCTCTTCTGCGCTTTGTCCCTCCCTGCTGAACAACAGTGCCAGCCGTGGTGCCACTGCTCTGGCTGCTGATGTTTTCCCCTGATCGGCCATCCCCCCCAACAGTATCCAAAACGGTATACTTGTTAGAGAGGGGGATAGCCACAGGGGATTCCTGCACTGACTGCTTGCCCCTTCTAGCGGTCACCCATCTATCTGCCCGCACCTTGGGTGTAACCACTTTTCTAAAACTCCTGTCTATGACGCTCTCTGCCACCTGCATGCTCCTAAGTGCATCCACTTGTAGAGAGCTTTGGTGAGACCGCACCTTGAGTATTGTGTACAGTTGTGGTCTCCTTACCTAAGGAAGGATATGCTTGCAATAGAGGGAGTGCAATGAAGCTTCAGGAGACTGTTCCCAGGGTTGATGCAGGAAGGATGTTTCCCCTGGCTGGGGGGCTCTAGAACCAGGGAACACAGTATCAGAATAAGAGTTAGGCCCTTTAGGACTGAGATGAAGAAGAATTTCTTCACTCCTGGAGGGTGGTGAATCTTTGGAATTCTCTACCCCAGAGGGCTGTGGAGGCTCAGTCATTGAGGTATATTCAAGACAGAGGGTGATAGATTTGTAGATATTAAAGATATCAAGGGATTATGGGGATAGTGTGGGAAAATGGTGTTGAGGTGGAAGGTCAGCCATCTTCTAGTTGAATGGTGGAGCAGGCTCAAATAGCCTACTCCTGCTCCTATTTCCTATGTTCCTATGCTATTGTTGTAGCTCTACTCGAACAACTTGGCTAGAGACACACTAGTTTTGGAGAACAAGTCTTCAGAATTACAGCTGGGATGTTGTCGGGGCCCATAACATTTGCTGTATCCTGTGCAATCAGCTGTTTCTTGATATCATGTGGAGTGAATTGTATTGGCTGAAGACTGGCTTCTGTGATAGTGGGGACCTCAGAAAGAAACCAAGATGGATCATCCACTCTACATTTCTGGCTGAAGATGGATGTAAATGCTTGAGCTTTGTCTTTTGCACTTGCATGCTGGACTCCACCATCATAGAGGATGGAAATGATCTTGGAGACTACTCCTCATGTTAGTTGTTTAATAGTCGATCACCATTCATGTGACAGGACTTCAGAGCTTTGATCTGATCTGTGGTTTGTGGAATCTCTTAGCTCCGTCTAGTATGCTGCTTCCTCTGTTCAGCATACATGCTGTCCTCTATTGTAACTTCACATGGTTGGCAGCTCATATTTAGGTATGCATAGTGCTGCTCCTGGCACGCTCTCCTACAGTCCTCATTGAACCGAGATTGGTCCCCTGGCTTGATGGTAATGGTAGAGTGAGGGATATACTGGGACTGAGGTTATAGATTGTGGCTGAAACAATTCTGCAGCTGCTGATGGCCCACAGATCTTCACGGATGTCAGGGGTAGGCACTGACATGTTGCACCATGGACATTTGACAAAATTATTGACTCAGCCATGGACATGGGGCAATTAATCTGTATATAAAGTGTATAGCCAATCTAATGCCATCAAAACACAGCCTTATTTAAAACACATTTCACCCTGTAAATAAAGTAGCTAAGTCTACAAACATCAATGGAGAGCAGCACAACTGTATTAGCCAGCTAACAAGAAAAATAGTATGTAATTCCAATTTTAAAACTCCAACTGCGACATGGATTTTATTAAGGAATTGTAGACTGTTGTTCATAGATCAAGGATTATTAAAGCTAGCTGTTACATTGCACTTACTAACTATTGTATATGGGTCAGCAGCATCCGGTTTTTGCCAATATCATTCAGCCCCATTATACCACACTCTTGTCTTCATGAGAAACTTACAATGCTGACTTCTGGAGATTCCTTGGATTTTCTTGCCTGTTTTCCCAATACTAAATCTGGAACAATGTGATTCCAAATGGATAGCAGCAGAATTGTGACATTGATATTGAAGTAAAAGTCCACCAACTTTCAACATGTCACTGAGCTTGTGTCCCAAATGAAAGTAGTGTGTGCCAGAGCAAAGAAATCGAGATATTCCCTAAGTGACATTTGCCATTTTAAAATGAGTTTATATAACACAAGCCTTTAAACGTGTTTTAAAATAACCTAGCTGCTAAGGCTTAGAGGAGAGAGAGCCTCTCCCACCCTACTTTGTCTTAACATGTCAGCATGATCTTCTATTCTTTTCCCCTTAAAGGCTATTTGTCTCAACTATTCCATCAGATAGAAATTCCAACTTTTAAGCATTCTCTGGGAAAAAGATTTTTCCTGAATTCGTTATTTGGTTTATTAGTGACAATCTTATATTGATGACCTATAGTTTTGCATTAGTATGCAAAATTTCCTGCAAATCATGAGAACAATGAAATTGGTAACAGTGCCAAATTGGAAAGCATGTAAACTATAATATTACCATGTTTCTACCGGCCAACAAAAGAAGTTGTATTTTCATTTGATTAATTTTATGTAGAATGAGCTAAGCTCATTCATGCATATGGTTCAGTTATGACTCCTTAATGTTAGTTTTGTGTAATTTCTATTTTATTCTCATTATTCTTTAGTACTGAATGTGCAGTAACAGCACAGAGGACAAATTGTGCCTTGTTAACTTTATAAATGTAAACAAAATATGCTGGAAAACATTCAACAAGTCAGACAGCATCTGTGGAGAGAGAAACAGAGACTGGGATTTTGTATTGGCAATGGGGGTCTCGAACACCAGCAAAAATGTCGGCGAAAGCCCCACATTATCTCTCTGGGGAAGGCACCTAAGTTGACAGCAGCCGGTCTTCCACGGGAGCAAGGACCCCGGCGGTGGAAGGCCCGCCTGATGAGAGCTGTTCGCCAGTCAGAAACTGGCTTATTTTTTTCAAAAATATACTTTATTCATAAAAATCTGTAAAAAAAAAATGCATTATGAAACAGTTCAAAACAGCACCAATTTGACATTCCAAAAAGTACAAAGGAAATCAGTTTTCTTCGATACAGGAGTGAGTTGCCTCGCAACTCTTCCATTCCATTTTACATGCCATGTATACTTTACAGCAAACCCATATTTGGTGTATACAGCCCGAGCAGTTTCCCATGGGTCCAGCCCCTCAGTTCACTTTGGTGGGAGGACCTTACACAGCGGTCTTCCCCCATTGAGCCTTTGCAGCGGCTCCCCCAAGCTTTAGTGCATCCCTCAGCACGTAGTCCTGGACCTTGGAATGTGCCAGTTTGCAACACTCGGTCGTGGACAACTCTTTGCACTGGAAGACCAGCAGGTTTCGGGCAGACCAAAGAGCGTCTTTCACCGAATTAATAGTCCTCCAGTAGCAGTTGATGTTTATCTTGGTGTGCATCCCTGGGAACAGCCCATAGAGCACAGACTCCTGTGTTGTAGAACTGCTTGGGATGAACCTTGACAAAAACCACTACATCTCTTTCCACACCTGCTTTTCAAAGACATATTCCAGAAGGAGGTGGGCAACTGTCTCTTCCCCACCGCAGCCACCTCGAGGACAGCGTGTGGAGGGGGCAAGACTCCGGGCGCGCAGGAAGGATCTGACTGGGAGGGCCCTTCTCACTACCAGCCAAGCTACGTCTTGGTGCTTGTTTGAAAGTTTTGGTGATGAGGCATTCTGCCAAATGACTTTGACGGTCTGCTCGGTGAACTATCCAACAGGATCCACCATCTCCTTTTCCTGTAGGGCCTTGAGGACATTCCGTGCAGACCACTGCCTGATGGATTGGTGGTCAAAGGTGTTTTCCTGCAGAAACCTTCCCACGAAGGATAGGTGGTACGGCACGGTCCAACTGGATGGACCGTTCCACGGCATTGTGACCAGACCCATCCTTCGTAACACCAGGGCCAGATAAAACCTCAGCACGTATTGACACTTGGGGTTTGCGTACTGGGGCTCTACGCACAGCTTGATGCAGCTGCGCACAAAAGTGGTCATCAGGATGAGGGCGACATTGGGGACATTTTTCCCACCCTTAGCCAGAGGTTTGAACATCGTGTCCCTCTGGACCCGGTCCATTTTAGATCCCCAGATAAAGTGGAAAATGGCTCGGGTGACCGCAACGGCACAGGAGTGGGATATGGGCCAGACCTGCGCCACATACAGCACAATGTGAACGCCTTGCACCTGATGACCAGGTTCTTACCCACAATTGAGAGAGATCGCTGCTCCCACATGCTCAGTTTATTGTGTACTCGCTCCTTCCAGGTTTTGGCGCACGCCCTGGCCCTTCCGAACCACATCCCCAGCACCTTCAGGTAGTCTGACCTGATGGTGCAGGGGACAAAGGATCGGTTGGCCCAGTTCCCAAAGAAGACTGGCAGCTCTTTAAGTGAGCAGCACCACTGCAGAAGCGGTGGCTGCTGCCAGTTCTGGGATCACTGGAGGCTCTGGAATCAGGCCACAAGTAAGGCACAGCGGGGGGGGGGGGGGGGGGGAGGGGGGTGCTTTGCAGGGTGGGTGTCCTGGGGGAGGGGATGTAGGTGTGTCGGCAGCAAAGGCAGGGTTGTGGCTCTCAGTGGGCCACCACCCCCCCCTTCCCGATGCCGGGTCTCTTGTTCAGGTACTAAGTGTCTTTTAACGAGGGAACTCCCCCCGCCTACCCCCCCCACCCCAGAGCTGACAAGCAACATGCATGGGTTTACTTGACATGCTCCGTGTGCGGCAACAGGCCCACCCACCACTTGGCTATTTCCAGCGGTGGAATGAGGCCCTGAATTGGGCATTAATTGCCCACTTAAGGGGCTCAATTGGCGGTTGGGCAGGAAGGTGGCGGGCCTCCCCACCCCTGCCACCATCCTGCCTGATTATACGCTCTCTTTGCCTCCAAATCTGACACAGAGGAGAGCATAAAATTCCCCCCAGAGTTAACGTTCAGGTCTGCGAGGTCTGCTGTTGTTAAATTATATCTGTTTAAAAATAGACTTCATACTTAAAATGTAAATACAGTACCTGAAAGAACTGGAAACTTCTTCTGAAACTAACATTTGATTGCTTTGTGTCAGAAATATTCTTTATATTTAACAATATAATTGAAGTGCAGGAGTATCAGTTTGCTGAAAATATTCATTAAACAAGCAAAATTGCAAGCTGTCGGAAGGTTATTGAGGTACAGTTATTGGGTACAGTGCAGATGCACTCAAATGCTGCCTAGGAAGAAGAAATACAAATACGGAGAAGGACTTTAAGTTTTGTGACTGTTTTCATTAGAAGAGAGATTACAAGATGATTGGATAGAAATGTGCAAAATTATGAAGTGATGGGACTGGGTAGATAGAAACAAACTGTTTCCAGTGGCTAATGGATCTAGAGGGGCTACAAATATAAGATTAAATGTAATATTTAGAGCAGAGAAGAGAAGCCGTCTTTTAAACAGAGGGTTGTAAGGCTGTGGAATACATTACTGAAGTTAGTAATTGAAAGAGAGACCAAGACAACATTTAAAAATGAGTTAGATAGGAAAGGGGGAACAAAGCAATGTAGGGCCAAGCAGACATATGAGAATAGGACTACTGCCTGTGTGGAAGATGAGGACTAACATAGACTAGTGAAGCCAAAGGACCTGATTGCATGTTGCAATTTCTAGGTAATTTTATGGAATTCACTAAATATGTTCTCATTGCAATATTTGGCTTTTATTGACACAAGCATTATATATCATCTTTTTAATAAGAAAAGTTTGTGTTTCTGTTTATTATAGAAGTGACTTTGGTTACTTTCAAAGGATATATACAACTGGATGGTTTAATTTATTACTGGCAGAAGTTTAAGATGCAATGGATTGTAACATGCAAAGTTAGCAGCTTAACAACTGGACTAGATTGTGCATTATTGACTGTGGATGGAATGGAAAATTCCATTGCACTTAACTGCAGACAGCTGTATAAAATGCTGTAATGCACAAGAGCTAAATTGGCCCTTTCTATTACCAAAACATATTGTCCTGTAAATTCTGTCAGATCTTTTCATTGTGCAAATTAGTTTCACTACTCCTTTCAACAGCTGTCTTTTTGCTTCGCTGTGAATTTGTGTTTTAGAGATACAGCACTGAAACAGGCCCTTCGGCCCACCGAGTCTGTGCCAACCATTAACCACCCATTTATACTAATCCTACACTAATCCCATATTCCTACCACATCCCCACATTTCCACATTTCCCTACCACCTACCTATACTAGGGGCAATTTATAATGGCCAATTTACCTATCAACCTGCAAGTCTTTGGCATGTGGGAGGAAACCGGAGCACCCAGAGGAAACCCACGCAGACACAGGGAGAACTTGCAAACTCCACACAGGCAGTACCCAGAATTGAACCCAGGTCGCTGGAGCTGTGAGGCTGCAGTGCTAGCCACTGTGCCACTGTGCCGCCCCAGACTTTAGTGGGAAACCATATGATTATGACTCATTTGAAGATGCAAAGTAGCAAAACTTTCAAGCTGATAGATAATTTGAAATAACTGCAGCTTCCATGCTTTTAAAAGAATGAATGTAATGATAATGGGATGGTCCCCGAAAAGTGTGAGTGTTTTCTTTCCTTAGCAATATAGAATAAGAAGAAATAGATATCAATGGAGAAGGAGAATGAGGTTGAAGAGATGGCACAGAAGAGGGATAAGTTTGGCAACACACTTATATTGGGGATCATGAGAGGGATATCATTGGGGCCAGAAGTGTTACTGAAGTCCAGAGAATGAAAGACAAAACGTGGTATTAATTATTAATTGCAGAACAGAATGCAGCAATGGAGAGATGCCATTGGAGAACTGCTTCATGAGATATAAGCCTTCGACTAATGCATAGTTCCAGCTGCCTGTGTCAAAAAATTTCAAGCAATGCTACATGTTTAATATTATCTAGTTACTTATGTACTTATACAGTTCTATCCACACATCATGTAGCATAATTCAAATAAACTACCTATCTGGAATATTTATGAAAATATAAATAACAGTAATGCCAGACCACATAGTTATCTACAGCTTAAAAGTGGTAGCTTAGAGAGTATTGTTGTCAATCAGTAGTTTATATTTTAGTAAACTGCAAAGCGTAACCATTTATTCTTTTGATTTTCACTTTATTAAAAAAGAACATAGTGCTGTTTAGGCCTCAGCCTTGCTTCAATGATAGCATTCTTGGCTCAAGCCCACTCTAGAGACTTTAGGATATAATCTTGTTGACACCTCAGGGCAGTGTGCCCTCAGTGCTGCACTATCTGAGGTGCCATCTTTTGGATGAGACATTAAACCTGTTTGCTTCCTCAACCAGATGCAAAAAATCCTTAGGGCGCTATTCAAAGAAGATTTCTTCCGGTGGCCTGGCCAATCTTTATCCCTCAACCAAAACCATATTATGTTTTCATTTATCTCATTGTTGTTTGTGGGACCCTTCTTTGCACAAATTGACTGCCATATTTTCCTACATTTGAATCGTGGTTATACATCTTGTTGGCAGTGAAGTGCTTTGGAACATCCTGAGGTAGTGAAAGGTGTGATGTAAATAGGAAATAGAAGCAGGAGTAGGCCATTCGGCCCATCGAGTCTGCTCCAGCAGTAAAACAGATCATGGCTAATTATCTACCTCTATGCCATTTTCCCCCCACTATCGCCAAAGACCTCGATGTCATTAGTATCCAGATATTTATCGATTTCTGTCTTGAACATGCTCAGTGATTGAGTTCCACAGCCCTTTGGGGCAGAGAATTCCACAGATTCACCACCCTCTGAGTAAAGAAATTCCTTCTCATCTCAGTCTTACATGGCTTTCCTTTTATTCTGAGACTGTGTCCCTGGTTCTAGACTCACCAGCCAGAGGAAACTTCCTATCTACATCTATCCTGTCACGCCCTGTAAAAATTTTGTAAGTTTCAATAAGAAACTTCAGAATACAGGCCCAGTTTCTGCAATCTTTCCACATAAGACAATCCCGCCATCCCAGGGATTAATCCGGTGAACGTCCGTTGCACTCCCTCTATGCCAGGTATATCCTTCCTTAGATAAGGAGACAAAAACTGTACACAAAATAATTATTTAGTCTCTCTGCCATTTCCTCATTCTCCACCACAAACTCTCCTGTCTCCATCTGCAATGGACTCACATTTGTCCTTGCTAATTGTTTCCTTTTCACATACCTTTCACCTAAGCTCTTACATAGCTTTTACAGTCTGCCTTTATGTTTCTAGTTAGGTTACATCCATAATCTCTTTTCCCTTTCTTTATCAGTTTCTTGGTCCTCCTTTGTTGGACTCTAAATTGTTCCCAATCCTCTGGGGCTCATCATTTTTTCTGGCAACCTTATAAGCCACTTGCTTTGACCTAATGCAATCCTTAACTTCTTTTGTTAGCCACGGTTGATTCACCTTTCCTGTTGGATTTTTGTATCTTAGAGGAATGTATATTTCTTGTAAACCATGTAATGTTTCTTTAAATACTCACCATTGCCTGTCTACCATCAAATCTTTTAATGTATTTTCCCAATCCACTATAGCCAACTTGCCCCTCCTACCTTCATAGTTTCCTTTGTTCAGATTTACAACCCAAGTTTCAGAATGAACTATATCTCTTTCAAACTCAAAGTAGAATTCTATCATATTGTGGTCACTATTTCCTAATGGATCCTTTACAGTAAGGTTATTAATTAGCCCTTTCTCATTACATAACACTAAATCTAAAATAGCCTGATCCCTCATTAGTTTTTCAACATACTGCTCCAGAAACCCATCTTGTACACACTCCAGGAATTCGTCCTCCACAGCATTTGTGCTAATTAGGTTTACCCAATCTATATGTAAATTGAAGTCACCCATTATTAGTGTATTGCCCATGTTACATGCAGCTCAAATTTTGTGTCCAACATTACCACGGCAGTTTGGTGGCACATAAACAACTCCCACCAATGTTTGCTGCCCCTTGCTGTTACTTAGCTCCATCCAAATTGATCCTACATCTTGTTCCTCCAATCTGGGATCCTCTGTCACTGATGTACTGATCTCATCCCTTATTAACAGCACTACCGCACCTCCTTTTCCCCTATCTCTTCTAAATGGATGAATATCCCCTAATATTCAGTTCCCAGTCCTGCTCACCCTGTAACCATATCTCCATAATGGCAATTAAATCATACCCATTTACCTCTATTTGTGTTTTCAAATCATCTACCTTGCCGCGTGCATTCAGATAGCGTGTCCTTAACTTTGTTTTAACATTATTCCTCATTCAGATCCTATTTGATGTTTGCCTTCATCTCATCTGCCTTCCAATTTCACTTACTACTTCTCTACTTCCTGTTACCAGTTTTGCTTCCCTCCAATCTGAGCTCCCTCTTATGTTCCCAACCCCCTGACGATTTACTTTCAACCCTTCCCACAGCACTAGCAAATCTCCCTGCAAGGATGTTAGTCCTGATCCTGCTAAGGTGCAACTTGTCCATCTTGTAGAGGTCCCACCTACCCCAGAACAGATCCCAATGCCTCAGGAATCTGATGCCCCCCCTCCTACACCAATTCTCTAGCCACGTGTTAAATTGCTTAATCCTCCTATTCCTATGCTCCCCAGCACGTGGCACTGGGAGTAATCCTGAGATTACTGCTTTTGAGGTCTGCTTTTTAATTTCTTTCCTAACTCCTTAAACTCTACTTTCAGGACCTCATCCCTCTTCTTATCTATGTAGATACCAATGTGGACCATGACCTCTGGCTGTTCACCCTCCCACAGAAGAATGTCCTACAGCCGCTCTGTGACATCCTTGACCCTGGCACCAGGGAGGCAACATACTGGTGTCACATCTGCGGCTGCAGAAATGCCTGTCAGCTCCTCTAACTAACGAATCCCCTATCACTATTGCCCTTCCACTCTTCTTCCTGCCCTCCTGTGTAGCTGGGCCACCCGTCGTGCCATAGACTTGGCTCTTGCTGCACTCCTCTGAGGAACCCTCTCACTCATCAATATCCAAAATGGAAAACCGGTTAGCAAATGAGATCGACCAGGGGACTCCTGCACTATCTGCCTGGTTCTCTTAGACTGCCTGGAGGTCACCCATTCCTTCTCTGCCTGCACATTCTTAACCTGTGGTATGACCACCTCCCTAAGTGGGCTATCCACATAGTTCTCTGCCTCGTGGAGGCACCACAGTGACTCCAGCCACCACTCGAGTTCTGAAACCCAGAGCTCAGGCTTCTGTACCTGGTGACACTTCCTGCAGACTTCCCACACACCACAGGATGCACTCGGCTGAGCTGCTTTGCCATACCTTAGCTTTACAAATTAATTATTGTTTGTGTAATAAGTGAAATACCTTACCAGTTACTTGCCAAGCAGCACCTTCTTCCCCTTGTCACTGAACTCCCTCTCACACCAACTCACTGCCTCACACTCTGTCCAAGCTGCAGTTTCTAATTAGTAATTAGTAATAAATTAAACCAACTAAAACCTTGGTAATACTAACCTTACCACTTAACAGGTAGCTATTTGAGTAATGTAATGTACGTTTCTTTCCTTCTAAATAAATGTTACAAGAATTTTGTTAACATCCATTGAGAAATCTCCTAAGGTTTTGATTCCTTTTTCAATATCTTTATTATCCTATTGCACACAAACCAAACGTTCTTGCAAGGTAGCTGTGCATTGAAGGATGGACTTCAGGCTAAGTGATGGGGGGATTCAGGGGAAATCAGGTAGCTGAAATAGACTATTGACCTAAGAGCTTCTTCCTCTTCCTCTGTTTTTTCAAATTATTCCTGCTTTTTCTCCTTTTCTTCTTCAATAGAGATGTGGGCTCCTTCTTGTTTTTCTTAAAGAGGATGTTTTCCAAACTTTTTCTTCTAGCTGAGGGCAGGATCATTGAGTGTCGGTCGGATTCCTTAAGCTTTTCTTTCTTGCCCTGGACAGTTGCCACAGGTTTCTGAATCTGCTGTAATCCCCACAATTGCAGGTCACGGCCCAGCAACTGTTCCCTACTGTACTTCATTGCTGTACTTAGGTCCTTTCAGGTTACATGACCATGTTTTCTGGATTTCTTGATACTGATGGAAATGACCGTTAGCTTTCTCTCCATGAAGAAGCTGATAACAGCAATCTGTAGCTCACCAAAGTGCGTTGAAGAATTCAGGCTACTCGCAATTAGCTGAAGTGCTGACTTGGGCGTCTCTTCACTTTTCTCCGTATTCTGCTCCTCTGCTTCCTGACCCGGTTTTGCTGCAACCTCTTCAGCCTGTTCATTCATTTCTTCAACTTTCTCATCAGCTTCCAGTACTTCTGCCTTCGCTATTTCCTTCTTTTTCATAATTTCACTTGTCCTTTCTTCACCCAGTGTCAGAGGTTCTGTATTAACTTCCTCTTCAATGTTTGCCTCTGACTGCAGAGCTCCCAATTTGCTGTAATAAAAACAAGAAATGCTGGAACCACTCAGCAGGTCTGGCAGCATCTGTGGAAAGAGAAGCAGAGTTAATGTTTCGGGTCAGTGACCCTTCTTCGGAACTGACAAATATTAAAAATGTCACAGGTTATAAGCAAGTGAGGTGGGGGTGGGGCAAGAGATAACAAAGGAGAAGGTGTAGATTGGACAAGGCCACATAGCTGACCAAAAGGTCATGGAGCAAAGGCAAACAATATGTTAATGGTGTGTTGAAAGACAAAGCATTAGTACTAAAAAGGTGTTAACGGACTGAATATTGAACAGCAGCAAGTGCAAACATGAAAAAAAACAGTGGGTAAGCAAACTGAACAAACTGCAGTGTTCCAGTGAACATCAACGCAAGCTTGAGGAACAGCATCTCATCTACCGATTAGGCACACTACAGCCTGCCGGACTGAGCATTGAGTTCAATAATTTCAGAGCATGACAGCCCCCATTTTGCTTTCATTTTTAGTTGTTTTTTCTTTTTTCTTTTTTTCTTTCTTTTTTTACATTTTTTACAATCTTTTTTTGCATTTATTTTATTTCATCTTAGTTTGTTCAGTTGTGTCATTGTGTCCAACACAATTGTGTTCGATGCCAACTGTTGAGCGCGACTTCTCTAGCCTGGATCACTGGCTGGCAATGTGTAGTGATTTCCATCGAACAGGCATTTGGAGTTCTTTCACCCTTTCCACCTCTGCACTGGTGCTTCAATGTGCTATATCAGTGAGTTTTCTTCATTTGCATTGCATTTTATGGACACATCTTGCTTGCCTTCAGACTTTCTATCCAGCTCCCCTTTCCATGGCAGCCCTCCACCAGAATTAACCCCAGTGATCAATGCTATCTCTTTTCTGCAGTGATTTCTGTGTTCCTCTGCCAAGTTGCAGCCTCCTCGAAGTTATCTTCTCTGGTTCCTTCACCTTCTCCAATTCTGTACCTGGGGCTTCAGTCTGCTGCAACTCAGAGAGTTCTTAATTTTTAACTTTAACATTTAAGTTGCCCTGTTCTTCCCTTCTGTATGCATTTTCCCACACAGCCTTTATCATTGTATTCCACACCCCCTGAACTCTTCTGTTCTCCAACCTGTCAACCCGCTAGAGCAAACATAACACCCCACTGTTGCTTCAAAATGATCTTTCAGTTCCTGAATCTGGTTTTGACCTATCACATGATTGCCTCCTTTTCCAGCAGTTTTTTGGTCTTCCAGAACACCCCTTCGGACAGCACCCAGTTCATCAATTTTATTTTGGTATTGTTCTACCAGTCCCTTCTTTTCTCCCAGCTCTGCCTCACTTTGCATCAGTTTTTCGATCTTATCACTAATCTCAGCCAGTAAATAAGTTAGTGATCCAGACAGAAACTGACAATGCTGCATTTTGTCCTCTAACTTCTTCTCGGCCTCACACAACCTACTCTTATTCATCTCGGTCACACGCTTCTCTCCTCCTACTTCCTCTTTTCATTTAATTATTTTCTGTGTTTGTCACAGAATAATCAAGGTTTTCCAATCATGCTGTTTAATTTTCTTTTCCTTCTGTAATCCTTTATGTAATTCTGATATCGGTTACAGAATGACTACCTCAGACATCAATGATCTTCAAGCTTCTTGTCTACATATTCCTGAATAATACGGACCAAATCTTCTGCCATGGCACCTAACTCCAGTATTCAACTTGTCCTCAACAGACTGTCCACTGATTTATTTCACGTAGTTGCAACTGTTCCCTTACATTCCCTATCTATTTCACTTGGCTGCAAACTAAACTCCTTCCAATAACCCAAGGGACGATCTACTTATTGCACTTGGTCGTAAACCCTCTCACTCCCATCGGAACTATGCCTAGCAATAAACCTACTTTTCTTTCAACACTTTAACTCAACCCACCAAGGGATTCCAATATGTAAGGAATTCTCCTTTAATCAGTTAAATGATTCCTTGTGGTTCAGGTTGAGTGTGTTGTCCAAATGCAAGTTTATTACTCTGACACAAAAATACAGTGAAGAGGTTGAAGAGCTGTGTTTGGGTTTACTGCCTTTTTGTGATAGGAACAACAAAAGTTGAGATATTAAACAGAGGTTTAACGTAGAAGAACTTCCTGATGAATGCCCATCAATCTGAAATATTAACTCTCTTTCTTTTCATGTGTTGCCTGACCTGCTGTGTGTTTCTAACATCTGCTTTTGTTTTAGATTTACAGCATCCTCAGTATTTTGCTATGCTTAAGGAGATGACTCAACTTCGAGTACTACAGTTCAGCAGATTAATTGCTTATTAATCGACATTTAGCACTGATTCTTTTCTTAAAATATATTTTATTCATAAAATTAATTTTAAAAAATTACAAAATAATTCAAATTGGACATTTCATGAAGTGCAATACAGATCAGTTTCTTTCAATAAAGTACATGAGATGTCTTATTACCCTTGCCATTTCAGGTTATGTTTACACTGTACATTTGCATTAGCATTTTTCTAATACTACGACTTATAGATACCTTAGAGGCAAAACTGGCGTCTTATCCCTTAATCAAATGCAGTTTGTATATAGAGGTGAAGGGAGTTGCGGGGGAGACTCGCCTTTCTGTATGTTGATTAGCGCTCGGTTTGTTACATTTTGGAACGTTATGTACGGCTACTTCTGCTGTCGATCAAACGAGCCGGGTGCTGGTTGGTGAATCGTAGCAGCACAGTTCGGCTTTTAAAGCAATCACTAACGTGGGATGGGTGTTTGCTGGAGTCTCTGGAAGAGTAGCCAGATTAGGAAACACTTTTTTCCAGTTATCTTTTTAGTGTGGTAATCTATTCATCGCACATTTTAAGAATTAAGATTTAAAGCTAGATTGCAAGAATAGTAATGTTACAGATATTTCTTATTGCCAAGTTCGAGAGAACTGGACGTTGACAGCGGGTATACTGCAACTTACATTTCTGTTCTTTCAGGAAGCCTTTTAAAAGATGTTCCGCAACATAAAACTTCTGTGGATTTGGGCGATTATTGCTTACACGACCGAGCTGGAATTTAAATACCACAATACAACAGAATTGGAATCGTTTTTACGTGACATCAACACAAAATACCCGTCAATTACATACCTATACAGTATTGGGACATCTGTGAACGGTGGGTATGAAGGCAAAACGCTTGTTCGTTTGGATGAATGCAGTAGCGGCGGATGAAAACTTGCTGTACTGTTCTCCGTGCGGGACTTTCAGTTTTTTTTCAATTACTTAACATTACGAAGTATAATCCGTTAAGTAGTACATATCCTGTAAAACTGCATTTGCTTATACTTGGGGAGATGATGGTGTAGTGGTAACGTCCCTAAACTAGTATTTGAATGTTAAGGTACTGCTTGGGGGTAAGCGGTTTAAATCCTGCTATGGCAGTAGGTGAAATTTAGTTAGTAAATTCAATCAGTTAATAAATAAAAATCTGGAATTAAAAGCTAGTAACAGTAATGGTAGTACCATGAATCGTTGTAAAACCCCATTTGGATCAAGATCTTATCTTACCTGAAATAAAAACAAATGCTGGAACCACTCAGCAGGTCTGGCAGCATCTGTGGAAAGAGAAGCAGAGTTAACGTTTCGGGTCAGTGACTCTGCTTCTCTTTCCACAGATGCTGCCAGACCTGCTGAGTGGTTCCAGCATTTCTTGTTTTTATTTCAGATTTCCAGCATCCGCAGTATTTCGCTTTTATCTTATCTTACCTGGTCTGCTGTACATGTGACCCCAGATCTGCAGGGGGTGGCCAGCAAGCCACTCAATTGTCAAGGGCAATAAGGGATGCACATCTCATGAAAGAATAAAAAAAACTCATTAATTTAATGACATGCAATCTTCTATTACAAGTTTGAGGTTAGCTTCACATGTCAGAATGTTCTTTGCAAGTGCAGAGTCCCATATTCAGAAATTATAAATTGGTCATTGCAAAATGAATGGTCTCTGTTATCTGCATATATTCTATTCAACACATTGGAAAGTGAGTACTTTACATTTGTAAATCGATTTGTTTATAGTTATGGTATACAATTAAGACTTTAACTTGCTATGCTCACTTGCAGTAGCTTCAGCAGTGCAATGGCAATTTTAGAAGTAGATACTGTAGATCAAATATGAGATTTTTCTTTTACTGACTTGTATATTTTTCTGATGACTAACACATCTTTTAAACATTTGTCTACTACTATTACGAACAGTAATTTCTAAACTTTGGTCTCAATGAGTCAAAAATAGTCTAACAATAAATGTTTAACGTAGTAACAGCTACAGAGGCTTGTGTTCTTTGATTTGTTCCTTGTGTTTTTGGAACCAGAACTCAAGCATTTGAAAGATTAAAATGGATTGGTCTCCTGTACTTTCAGTTGCATGCTGCTAAAATATATGCAGACTGAATCGAATATTAAATAGCATTGAGGGTGAGCCACTGTTATTGAGCCATTTTTATTTTTTTTAAAAAGCAACAAAATAACGAGTTGTAATTTGCATTAAAATGACTTAAAATCAAGCAGCTCTGACCCAGTAGTCCATCTCAGTAGATAGGTGTAGATTAAAGAAAAGGAATAAACATTTAAAAGAATCCCAGCAGATTTCTAGCTGTAATTTACTACTATGGTTGCAAATCATTGGGAATATTATACATTCCACTTAGAGGAAATTGTGCCTCAAAAAGGGATAAGAGGCAGTCAGTTTTAAGTACCTGTGAACCCATGGCAGATGATGAAAAAGAGCTTGATGGTAAATGAATCAACCTTGTTACTGGTCAAGTTTTTAAAGATTCATTTCGTGGGATGTGAGCCTCGCTGGTATGGCCAGCATTTGCTGCCCATCCCTAATTGCTCTTGAAGGTGGTGGTGAGCTGCCTTTTTGACTGCTGCAGTCCAGTTAAGCAATTGACACCTCAGAATCAGTTCCATATAAAATGTGCTTATGTGAAGCAATAGATTGAAGATTCTCTGCTGCAGAAGGTGCCCAAACTATGGGATAGAGACTATATGCTGCCTATTAGCCCTTGCAATGCATGAAATTATTTTTTTTAAATGTATTTTATGGGATGTGAGCATTGCTGGCAAGGCTAGCATTTGTTGCCCATCCCTATTCACCTCTCAAGGTGGTGGTGAGCTGCCTTGTTGAACTGCTGCAGTCCTTCTGGTGTGGGTACACTCACAGTGCTGTTAGGGAGGGAGTTCCAGGATTTTGATCCAGTGATAGTGAAGGAACGACAATATATTTCCAAGTCAAGATGGTTTGTGGCTTGGAGGGGAACTTGCAGATGGTGGCGTTCCCATGTGTCTGCTGCCTTTGTCCTTCTAAGTGGTAGAGGTTGTAGGTTTGGAAGGTGCTTTCAAAGGAGGTGTGGTGAGTTGCTACAATGCGTCTTGTATATATTACACACTGCTGCCACTGTACGTTGATGGTGAAGGGAATGAATGTTTAAGGTGGTGGATGGATGGGGTGCCGATCAAGTGGACTGCTTTGTCCTTTATGGTGTCGATCTTCCTGATTGTTGTTGAAGCCACACTCATCCAGGCAAATGGAGAGTATTCCATCACACTCCTGACTTGTGTCTTGTAGATGGTGGACAGGTTTTGGGGAGTCAGCGATGGTAATACCATTGAATGTAAAGGGGAAATGGTTAGAATCTCTCTTTTGGAGATGGTCATTGCCTGGCACTTGTTTCGCATGAATGTTACCCAGGCAATTCTATTTTAGTTGTGCTATTTCTTGTT
The DNA here is from genome assembly GCF_036365525.1 of Heterodontus francisci. NCBI lineage: Eukaryota > Metazoa > Chordata > Chondrichthyes > Heterodontiformes > Heterodontidae > Heterodontus > Heterodontus francisci. The sequence goes on along the minus strand of NC_090388.1, from coordinate 22,104,480 downwards.
GCTTTTGAATTTTGTGGGGCTGAAAATTTGGAGCCTTCAATGAGTGCTTTTGCCTTTATTGGTTGGTAAATACTAAATCAAAATACTAATGTACATTTCTATGTTTCTGCCAGTTAGCTATTTATTATGAGGAATGTAGTATGAGCACATTAAATGTTTGTATATGAACTTTGCTGATCAGAAAATATATCCTACCAGACGATGGATAGGTTTCTCAAAAGAGAAGGAATTGAGAAAACAAAGAAACAACTTGAATTTATATGGTGCCTTTTATGCACATTGGACGTCCCAAAGCAATTCAGTCAATGTATTATTCTTTTGAAGTGCAGTTACTTCAATTAGCAAACATGGCAGCCAATTTTCACATGGTAAGCTCCCACAAATAGTGAATGAGATAAATAACTAGGCAATCTGATTTGTTTGTGTAGGATGAAGGATTAATATTGTCCAGGACATGTGGCTTCTTTAAATTGTGCCATGGGAGCTATGAGTTCCATTTGAACTGGCAGATTGAGTATGGTAGTGTAGTGTCAGGTTATGGTCCTTGACTAATAATCCATAGAAGGCAAATTAAAATCTTACAATGGCAGATTGAGAATTTGAATTCAGAATGTGTAATATATATTTCTTCATATATATAATGTAAAAAGCTGCCATCAGCAAAACTGATCATGAAGCTGGCTTTGTTCACATGGTTCACACAACTGGCTCACTAATGTCCTGATAGGGAAGAAAATCTGTTGTCATTACCTTGTCTGGCCTATACGTGACTCCAGTCTCTTTAAAGTGGCCTAGCAAGCCACTCCGTTATGTCAAACTAATACAAATGATTACAACACATTAAGATGGCCTAGTACTATCTTCTCAGAGCAACTGGGATGGGCAAGCCATGCTGGCATCCTGACAATGGTTAAAAAAGACAGGTCATCAGTTTAAAGTCTCATCTGAAAGATAACATTTCTAACTATTCAGGACACCTTCAGTATTGCACTGAAGTGTCAGCCTAGATTATAAGCTTGAATACTGGAATAGGTCTTGAACTCACAACCTTTGACTCCAGGCAAGAATGCTGGCGATGTAAGTTTTCAGGTAGATGGTGCCTGACAAGAGGTGAGATAGAGGATACCCAACCCGTCTCACCTTGGGATTCTTGACCAAGATAGACCTACAAGATACACACTTACGCTCTTTAATCAAACCAGAGAGTTTATTAAGTTAACAAAGATTTACAAAGTAATACTAAACAATGGCAATATGATTACAGCAACACTCAGCATCAGTTCTTGCTTCTGGGCACGCTGGGGCACGGAATTCTCTCCTTCTTCTTCTCTTGCTGTGTTGTGGTGACCATGGCCTATCTTCTCCTTCTAAGTGTGCCAACGATGTCCTGAAACCCCCTTTCTTTTATCCTTCTTGAGGTGCAAGGATCTTACCATATTAGATTATGAATCGTTCCAAGTATCCTAATTGGTCCAGGTTGACATCATTGTTAGACCCTGGTTAGTTAATGGTTCAATCTACACACTTTACAGATGTTTCCTGTTTCTTTCTATTTTAACAAGGATCATAAAGGTCACATTCTTGCTGATACCAACCATTTTTGCAATTCTGCAGTTTTACATTTATCTTATCTTGCCCCTTGCAAGGAGTGCTGAGGTCTTCAAACCATCTCTCCCATTGTTCTTACATAAAGGTTTGACAGAATATAGCCTTGAAAAACCATTTCATAATAAAGCAAGCATTAGCTCAGTCCAGAGCCCCCACAATGTGCCCCCCCCCCCCCCCCTCCAGCTGCAAGATTACACATTTCAGTTTTAGGCTACATGCAGTTCCACACACACATCTCTCAACATTGACAAATTGACATATTTCAGCAAAGCTGACCATCATGCTTTGCAATCCAATCTTGACATTACATTTAGCCTTACAGCAAAAGTATTACAAAGTTATTCCTAAAAGTAAGCCAGGCAAATGCTCTAAACCTTACAGCAACTGAGGCAAAATGACAACTTCGCAATATAGTAAGATGCTGGGAGGTGGGGTTGTTGAAAAAATAATGACTATTCATGATTTCAGAAATTTATATTCTTGCACTCTGTATGTGTACAGCTGTTCTGAGGAATGACCCTTAAAGTAGTTGAAAACTCATGCTGAAGGAAGGCAGTGTTTTCCGACACATCAAGTTTATAACACATTGATGGTCTTGGCACTGCCAACCAGCTATTTGTTTGTTTACTTTTTATTATTGCATATTTTTTTACGGAAATGGACTTGGATGCTGGGATATCTTGATATATCCACACCTCACCCCACCCAAAAGCTATGTAATCTTCCGGGAGAGGTGAAAAACTAGATTTTAAAAACACAGGCCAACTTGGACTGTGGGGACAAATGGAAATTTCCTTTCTGATCCCCTTAGGTAATCAAAATTAATTCAGGAGACCATTCTGACTAATTAATGAATGCGTACCTACCTTTTGTACAAAGTGATCTGTGCCCCGACCAGAATCCGCTTTAGCTCTTGCTTGAAGGAATTTAGCGAGTCAGTGTTCACCACATGAACTGGCAGCTGGTTCCAACGGTCCAGTATTCTCCAAGATTAGAACCATCTCTTAACAGCTAAGCTAGCTCTGGCCTTACTTTTGAAATGTAGTCTTTGTTGTAATGTAGGAAAAATCAGCAGCCAATTGGCATATATCAAGATCCCACATGCAGCATTGAAATAAATGATCAGTCCATGGGTGCCAGCTGTCCTCTGGTACCTCGGCCAAGGTGATTCTTCAGAGAGTAAAGGCCTGATTTTAACTCACTCAAAACTCATTTGCTTACAGAATTAAAATTGGGCCCTAAATGTCAGGCTATTGAACCATGGAAGCATCACAGACACAGACTATTCCAGCTGGAGTCAACGGATAATGATTTAAGGGATGGATTTTATGCTCCATTGGAAGGTGGGATTTTTGGCTGGTGGGGGGAGGCTGGAAAATCGGCATAGATTCTTCCGCCATGGAACCCAATGCCATAATGCCGGTTTCTGATTTTCTCAGAAGTGGCGAAGTTCCATGGCGACATCTCCGCCGCAATGCAACGGGATCGTAGTTTAAACATGTTAAATACTGTTTTGCATGTATTTATAACTAACTCACTGTGATCCTACCAGGCATTCACAATCTTCTGCATGACGTGTGGCACTTACATGCCTTCACATTCCCGTCACTGAAAAGCTGACACCAGCGAGGTTAGAGCTCTTGGTGCCTGCAATGGTTAGGTCAGTTATGTGTTATCTCGTGGAATTTTTTTTAGCATCAGACGTTGCCACTAAACTCAATCTGCAGATGTGAGAGGAGGTTGGAACTCTGCAAATGGGTACTGTTGGATGGAAGGGGGGGGAACTCTGCAAGTGGGTACAATTGTGGGCAGGGGAGTGCAGAACTTGGCAACTGCATAGGTTGTTTTCTTGGGGATCCAGTATTGGTATGGTCACGATCGCTCGCACTTATTGAAAAGTGTGAAAACTTCAAGCCATGCCATAGAGTTCATGCTGGAATCCTGCAGAACCAAAATTAACACAAATCTTTGCCCAGATAGGTGTGCTTGACCTTTTGAAGGAAGCCAATGTTACAACGAGGATAGAGATGGGTATGACTCACCCTGTTTTCCTGGATCCCCTTGCTTTGATGCGGCATCTCTGCCAGAGGCAGGCCCAAGAGGCATCTGCGGCTCAAGAGGAAGCTCCTAGACGTGAGCAGCAGCAGCCGCCAAGGCGATGATGAGCCCAGATACGTCAGTGAGTCTATAGGACTCGGATGTCATACCTGCAGATGTCTGAGCACGACTGCCAGAATTGACTGCGTATAGCCAGAGAGGCTGTCAGACATCTCTGCGCACTGCTGAATAATGATTTACAACCAATGGATTTTGGTGGTCACCCTATGTCTGTGGCCCTCAAAATTACCATGGCCCTAAACTTTTATGATCATTCCAGGGATCCACCGCGACATATATGGGGTCTCTCAATCCGTAGTGCACCCCTGCATCAAGGAAGTGACCGATGCTCTGCTCAGGAAGGCCGGCGACTATGTACACTACAGAAGACTGGGAGTCAGGCCGGGAGGACCATTGGATTTAGGGTGATTGCAGGATTCCCACAGGTCCAAGGTGTGATCAACTGCACGCATGTGGTCATCAAGGCTTCCATGGACCAACCAGCCATCTTCATAAACTGAAAGGGGTTTCATTCAATTAATGTCCAACTAGTATGAGGCCACAGAAGATGCTTCTGATAAGTGTGTGCCTGCTTCCTGGGCTGTCATGACCAGGGGTCGGCAACGTGTCCGTGTCCGTGGTAAAAGATTTTGAGGTCCGTGACCAGTAATTTCAGGGACAAGAAATTTCCTATTGGCTTCTTCTTTATGACCAGACTGACTTCAAAGAAAAAATCGCTAGTGCCAGTTTTACAGCTGACAGCTGACAGGTGCTGAGCAGTTTCTGAACTTCAGACAGCTTTGGGGTTTTCCAGCAGGTCACAATTTTCTTTTTAAAGTATGCCGGGAAACCCTGAAGCTGTTTGAAGTTCAGAAACTGCCATTCCTGCTCTCAGCAACAGTCGGGGTGGGGGTGGGGGGTAGGGAAAGAGAGAGGTGTGAGAGAGAGATGGGGTGGGGGGGTTGGGCAGAGAGAGAAAATGAGGGGGCAGAGAGAGATAGAGAGAGTGGGACACAGAGCGGCAATGACACAGGGGGATGACACAGGCAGGGGAAATGATACAGAGGAGGATGACATGATACAGAGAAGGGAGGGAATGACACAGAGGGGGGGACAACATGAAGTGGGGGACACAGAGAGGGAGGGGGAGAGAGAGAGACAGAGAAAGAGACAGACAGAGAGAGTGAAGGGAGAGAGAGTGATCAAGATCACTCCTGACAGATGAACATCTATCCAGAATACTCTGCATTGCTACAAGTATGTGGGCAGACATTGACTACTTGTGCAAGCAAAAAAAAATGCTAGGTATCTCACTAAATCAGTATCCAACATAGTGACGAGAAAGTAAGTCAATAAATTAGTCGTCTTATTTAAAGCTTCACAAAATGCACATTTGTTGAATTGTTTTGATTAATAGTAAGATAAATTTTAATGCCTTTATCTTTCCGTAATTGTCCCAGCGGCCCCCTATGTAAGACAAAAATTGTAATGTGCACCCTGCCCCCACCCACGTGAAAAGGTTGGACACTCCTCTCTCTCTCTCTCTCTCTCACCCCTCTCTCTCCCCGCCCCCGTCGCTCTCTCTCTCCCCCCTCTGTGTGTGTGTGTGTCTCTCTCTCTTTCTCTTTCTCCTCTGTCTCTCTGAGGCCCCCTCTCTCTCTGCCTATGTCCCCGACTCCCTAGCAGCTAAGTTATTTTAAAACACCAATTTAAAGGCTTGTAAACTCATTTTAAAATGGCAAATGTCACATAGAGAATGTCTCGATTTCTGCACTCTGGCACATTTAATTTCACTTGGGACACAAGCTCAGTGACATGTTGAAAGTTGCTGGACTTTTACTTCAATATAAATGTCACATTCCTCTGTTATCCATTTGGAATCATGTTGTTCCAGAACTTGTATTAAGCTGAAAATAGAGAAGAAAATTCAAGGAATTTCCAGAAGTCAGCACTGCAAGTTCCTCATGAATACAAGAGTACGGTGTAATGGGGCTGAGTGATATTGGCAAAAGGGGGATGCTGCTGATCCATATACAATAGTTAGTAAATACAGTGTAACGGATAGTTTTAATAAACAGTAATCTATAATGAACTGTCTACAATTCCTTAATAAAATCCATGCTGCATTTGCACTTTTAAAAACTGTCAGAAGATATAGTAAAAATGTATTATGTTTCAATGACTGTGCGAATTGGATTAAAGGACAAGTTTTACAAGTATGTTAAAGATCAATAACTGTAATGTGTATCATTTACTATCCAGTTTGAGGGCAGATAACCTGAGTGGCCAATGGAATTTGAATGTTATCTGGATCATATAATTACATAACGTTATAAGTGAATCCTTGCTAACAAGTGAGAGATTTGACTTGGACATAAATTGGTTAGTCTAGAGCACAATCTTGCAGATACTGACTAAGCATTTTATAACTAAATAATACATGCAGTAACAACTGCTCATCTTTTTGCAGAAAATCTTTTTTGTTAATAATCATCTTGTCAGAGCTGAATCAGAATCGACAATGATAGACTGAGATATAGACATAAGTGAATTTAAGAGAATTGCTTTATTGGAGGAACTGAAGTGCGCTCTTTATTTGTAATTGTGTTTATCTAATTTTGTCACTTGCTTTGGTGAGTATAAATGACATTTTGTCCACGAGAGATGCTGTTGTTTCTGTATTTTAGAATCCAGCACCTGGTTTAATAGCCTGTCAAGATGAATGAACTAGTCTTGGCTACCTACTATTAATCTCTCTGTTTCTTCCTGTCCCACTCTGCTTTCCTGTTTTCCGTGACTCTTCTGAAGTACGATTTGTTTCATCCTATAAAATGTTTCTGATTTGGAGATCACTGCCCTTGTATTGCTGCCCTGTCTTCAGACAGATATTACAAGCAGGTGGAGAAGGTGCACAATCATTGACCATCTCTGGTTAAATTGTCTTGTGACAATAGCAATGTGAGAAATGATCTGTCTTCCTATTGCTGAGTTTTCTTTCTACTGCCTCACCTCAATAACCAGAATAACAATCCTCTCCTTGAGTTTTATGGTTTAGTGATTGAATTTGCAGTCCTGACACAGCATGCATTCAGAGGTCATCCGATAAGGTCCATCGACCACCCCATGACATGGTGACGTACTCTATTCTGTCAACAAAAGTAATTCGCATTGGCATTACATACTATTTTGCTTGCTAGTTAGCTAATACAGTTGTGCTGCTCTCCATTGATGTTTGTATGCTTCACTACTTTATTTATAGGGAGAAATGTGTTTTAAATCGGATTGTGTTTTGATGGTATTAGATTGGCTATACACGCTATATACAGATTAATTGCCCCGTGTCCTTGGCTGAGTCAATAATTTTGTCAAATGTCCATGGTGCAACAAGTCTGTGCCTATCCCTGGTCATGACTCATACATACTTCCCCAGTCTCAGGTGCCACTACTTTTCACTCCCCCGCTCACCTTCAGCGGGAATTCATGGGGATGAGGGCTACCCCTTGATGACATTTGACGCCATTAAGGAACCCCAGGAATGATGCTGAAGAACATTACAATGCCTGCCACGGCCCCACCCGGGTGACCATCGAGCAGGCCTTGATATGCTGAAGATGCGATTTCGCTGCCTTGATAAGTCTGGTGGAGCCCTTCAGTATGCACCAGACTGTGTTGCACGCATCATTGTAGTCTGCTGTACAGAGGGGTTGGGGGAGTGCTTTCAAGGCCAAACATGCATGGAAAATCCGAGAGCCGTGATTGAGGCCAGATGTGACAAGCAGCGCACACTCACGTTCTGTATTGAAGAAAACTGATTTCTTTGGCATTTTCTGGAATGTCAATTTGGAACTGTTTTGAACTATTTTGTCATGTATTTTTTACAGATATTTATGAATAAAGTATATTTTTGGGAATAAAAGGAGCTGAATACTCCCCAGGCTCCTGGTCCTTCTCTTGCCCTGCCACTGCTGATTTGAAGTCATGACCAAGGTGAGGGTTTGCAGGTCATTGCACATCTGTGGAATGTGGCTCTCCATGAGGGTTGCCAACCTTTCGATGGGTGAAGCCATGCGCTGACATGCCTGAGACATGGCAGCAGTCATGGCATGGATGGACTCCTTCATCGTCCACTTATGGCTGCACATGGCTTCTGGCATTTTTGCCAGATGTTGCCTTACCTCTCCTTGCAACTCCAGCATGCCCTGTGCCATTGACACCAGAGGCTCATGGTCAGCCTGGGGCTCAGCATGGGCCTGGACACCCACAGTCCTCAGTCCTCCGACTGTCAGAGGCCTTGGCTGTCTCAACCTCAGCTGCTTGGGCGCATGTGTGGTGCTCTCACTAGCTTGTGACTCCAAATTTTATGCCGATTGGATACCCACCGAGGTGAGAGTATCTGCACTGGTGGAAGGTGCAGGAGAGTCATGGAACAGTGCATCCTCTAAGTGTTGCTCATCCTCAGAGGTTGTCGTTGCTTCCTCATTATCTCTAAGCATTTGCGAGTGCCACCCTGCACGATTCAATGTAAAGAAGACATTTAGGTGTTTTGGTACATATGTTGCAATGACAGCATTATGTTTCTCTATAAAATGTAATTTCGATTCATTCTGTGTTTGCCAATAATCAATTTCTTTAACTGGGAACCCGAGCTCGACGTCCGATATGGCACGTCCTCCTTGTTTCCCAGCTAACTCGAGTGCCTGTTCTTCGGCCTGAGACGGAGGTCACTAGTTGGGCACCCTGCCACCGGTCCTGGCTGCCTCCCTGCTGGTTTGGGCCCTCTTCTCTGAAAGATCAAGGATGCAGTTATTAAGTCCCAAACGTCTCTACATCACATCAAAGCTAACATGGGCCCCTCTTCTGCACCAGGGGATGTCGCTGCTCTCATACAGACATTTGTCATGCGTCTCAATTGGGCTAAGATAGAAACAAGAGAGACTGGTCTCACTTATGCAGTCAGTAATCTGCTATCATTATGGTATGACCTTCCTATGGTTGGAATGGCTGTGTCAACCATGCGTCTTTACGCTTGTGGGCAAGCAGATTGCAGCAAGTTATGTGGAACCATGCAACTTACCTTGGCTGAGCGGAGGTCCTTGACCCTCTTCCTGTACTGCACCCAGTTACGACGGGTGACCCCATGGCTACTAACCTCCGCTGCGATCTCCGTCTAGGCTTGCTTGGTCAGATAGGAGGATCTCTTCTTGCCATCAGCGGAGAAAAGGACCTGCTGCCTTTCCCTTGCAGCCTGGAGGAGAATCAGCAGGGAGGGCTCTGACATCTAACATGGTAAGAATGATGCCTGGGGGGATGCTTTCTGAGTTGCAAAATTATGGCAAACCACTGAAGTGATGCTGCAGTAAGCTGCTATTCAATGCAAGGAGAGTAAATGCAGGGCTGCCAGCCTTTTAAAGATGGCTCCAGCACCTGATCCAACATCAGGTGACGCCATTAATGGCATTGCCAATGCCGCCCCCGCCACGTGATTGGGGGGTGGGGGGGGAATGGCTGCTGTCATTCTGCCAAATGGCTGCCTGCCGCATGATTGCGGCGGCATGGCTACAGACATCATAGGCAGGACCGCCACCATTTTGCGCACACGCCACTGTGGATAATAAAATCCAGTCCTTGGTTTGAAACCTCCATTTTTTTTTTCCTTCTTACCAACTCTAACCTAGAGTCTTTGAGACTAATTAAAACATCCTCACCACTGTGCTGACTGAGGTCAGTGAATCCAACATGTCAGATAATGATTCTCAGCATTTATTGGTCAAATGGCTCAGCTGCTCATTGGATAAACACAGTGAACCATTGGGGAAGATCAATGTGTTATCTCTAATTAAATGCAACAAAGGTAACTAACTATATGTAGTTAGTTACAATTGTTCATTGTTATAATCCAGTGCCAGGAATTTGGTTAGTGGAGTCAGGAATGGGGGCAGTTCTCTCAATTGGCTGCTGGAATCTTGGCAGAAGATTGGCGGAAACCCTCTTTATGTACTCTATCCAGAATTTCTGCTGAAGTTACAGAAGTTGTGGTTAGCACCGCAGCCTCACAGCTCCAGCAACCCGGGTTCAATTCTGGGTACTGCCTGTGTGGAGTTTGCAAGTTCTCCCTGTGTCTGCGTGGGTTTCCTCCGGGTGCTCCGGTTTCCTCCCACATGCCAAAGACTTGCAGGTTGATAGGTAAATTGGCCATTATAAATTGCCCCTAGGTGGTAGGGAAATATAGGGACAGGTGGGGATGTGGTAGGAATATGGAATTAGTGTAGGATTAGTATAAATGGGTGGTTGATGGTCGGCACAGACTCGGTGGGCTGAAGGGCCTGTTTCAGTGCTGTATCTCTAAATAAAACTAAATAAATTAAAAACCATTTGCCATATTCAGCCCATCTACACAATTGTTCCTAAAGTCTCAAAATAATCAATGTTCTTTCCTCTTGTTATTCCCACATAGCTTTGTGGTCGACTTCGCCTTGTTCGAGTATGTCCAAGCTGTAAATGATTTCCGTGACTTAATGCCATCAGCAACTCCAAAGACACTAGTTTCTATTACCCACAAACGTAATGAATAACAGGGATGTTTGGTCAGATCCCAGTGGAAGTTCTTACTGATCACTTTTTCCTAGCTTTTTTGCCATTTATCTCCACCTTCTGCCTTCTGCTCAATTCTCAATCCATCTAATCAGTTTGTCATTTATTCCATGATTAACTTTCCTACTCGCAACATAAATCTAAGTAAACTACATCTCCTGAATCAGCTAGCTTATTTACCTTGTCAGAGAAGACTGCTCTTATTCTCTTTAGATATTCCTTTTCTAGTAACCTGCAGAATGACTGCAAACAATTGTGGCTGTCATTATTAGGTGAATTTACTTGAGGAAAAAATTGAAATTACCTTTCTGCTATCCTCCAGTCCTTGGGCATTAGTTCAGCATTTATGAAACTCTGAAGACTATTAAAGCATCATTATCTTCTTCAATGAGTATCTAAAGGATTCCAGGGTACAAACGTACGCCATTTGGTCCAAGAGCCTCGGGGATATTTATTGCTTCCAGTTTTTCCAGAATATATTTTTAATTAGCTCCATATGTTACGGACCACTTATCTCCATTTACCAGAATTTGTTTAGTCATCATTTTGTGAAAGCTGAAGAAAGCATTAAATATATTTTGTATATCCTGATCCTCTTTAAACTTGACTCTTGTATTGCATTGTTTCCTATCAGTGCAAATTAGCACATCAGATGACAACTGCTGTAGGTTAAGTTTTTAAAAAATTCATACGTTATTCTGTTTGAGAAAATATGCATATATTTTCCAAAGTCACTAGTTTTGCTATGTGGTATTTACAGAAAAGTGGTGCAACAGGGTTCATTGTTTTCCTCCTTAGAACCCACCGCTTTGACTAAGCTTTTCATTACCCTTTCTAATATCTCATTTTGGCTTGGTGTCGGTTTTTGTCTGAATTCGCCTCTGAAGTACTTCCCATGTTTTTGGAGGTGGATAAGTGCAAGTTGTTGTTGCTGGTTGGCCAGAGAGTGAACCCTGTGGCTCCCCAATCATAAACTAGTGAGCACTCCTGTTAAATCCATGTCTGTGCATTGCCACAAAACTTGTGCCCTTATTAATATTAACCCACAAGTAGAAATAAAACATATTGGTTATCTGACATGCTGCCCTCATTCAATTATTAGAAGCACCTGAAGGAAAGTTTACAGTTAGAAAAGCAAAATACTGTGGATGCTGGATATCTGAAATAAAAATAGTAAATGCTGGAAGTACTCAGCAGATCAGGCAACATCTGTATGAGGGAACTGTTCTGATAGGTTATCAACCTGAAACAGTGGGCTGAATTTTATTGGCACACTGTGAAAGCAGTGGCCTTCCGACATGGAAGTGCTGCCACACAGCCCCTGTGATATTACACGCGGCGGCTGATTTAAATGCAGGAGGTGGAGCGGCCTTTCCCGATGACGTAGACGTAAATGACGGCACAGGCGCCGCTTCTATTTTTAAAGGGTTTCATGCCCTTAGCAAATATTTAAATTTTTGAAGATGTATTATACTTAATTTGTTTTTAATAATTAGGAGATGGCGGCCCTTTCCCAACCCCCACAATGGTCTTTCTATTGCCCTATATTCACAGAATGCATTTTATTTCCAATCCAAACTTCCCCCCGCTCCACGACCCCCCACCCAACCTTCTAACATTTGCCCTTCAGCTCCTTCCCACCATTCTCACAGCCAAAAAAAAAATGTTTTCCCCGCTTCCCCACCCCTCCCGCCCTGATAATTTAATTCCTCCCCTCTCCACACCAGTGCCTCGCCTCGGAACTCCGTATGGGGTTCTGAAGGAGCGCGAGTTGCATTCAGTGGTCGTAAAATCAGCGTGGGACAGCTGCCACCAGCAGGTAAGTTCATTTGCATCTAATTTTTGTTAATTTAAATATGTAGATGAAGGCCCCGCCACTTGGCGGTTGTGGGGGGGTGGGGGGTGGGCCACACCGAAGTCCGCCCGGCCCCGGTAATCTGTGGCGGGCTCTTCTCAACATTGGCAGTCGAGGCAGGCCTCTCCCCGCGGAATTTTACCGGCTTCCCCACCACGACTCACAGTGCTGAGGGGCTGGTAAAAGTCAGTCCATTAACTCTGTCTCTTTCTCCACAGATGCTGCTGGACCTGTTGTGTATTTCCGGCATTTTCTATCTTTATTTAAAGTTATAAATCTTTTTAGCAATGTTGTGATTTCATTGTAGTTCATTATTTTGGAAACGCTTCATACATATACATTTTTGGAAACAATGGTGCCATGATCATTTTTCCCTTTATGGTAAATTTTCCTGCTGAGATCCAATTGTTCTGGTTCTAAACAAATATTTTACTGAACCATCTACCCATCTGCAATCAGTGGCAGGTGGCACAGTGGTTAGCACCGCAGCATCAAGCTCCAGTGACCTGGGTTCGATTCTGGGTACTGCCTGTGCGGAGTTTGCAAGTTCTCCCTGTGACCGTGTGGGTTTTGGCCGGGTGCTCCAGTTTCCTCCCACAGCCAAAGATTTGTAGGTTGATATGTAAATTGGCCATTAGAAATTGCCCCGAGTATAAGTAGGTGGTAGGGGAAGGTGGGGATGTGGTAGGGAATATGGGATTAATGTAGGATTAGTATAAAATGGGTGGTTGATGGTCGGCACAGACTCGGTGGGCCGAAGGGCCTGTTTCAGTGCTGTATCTCTAAATAAATAAAAGTAACCTTGCATTCTATTTGGCCAATCTACAAATTATTAAGGAGCATTTAAAATAATCAAAAGCAAATTGATTCTTATTCTTGAAATTAGTACGGAATCTTGTTTCAATAACTTGGACAAATGTGACGAAAGAGCAATTTATCTGCACTACTGACTGATTAGTAACAGCAGATGAGATTGAATTTCTGGAAAAGGAAGCTTTGCTTAATTCTGTGCTGTGTTCCAGTTTTTTTAATGGTAGCTAGCAGCTTTTGTACATGGCTTCCTACTTCCAAAAGTCAGTAGAAAGTTTCTGCAAGGCGTCATTTATTTGCTCTTTTCAGAGTTTAATTTCTGCTTTATAGTCATAGAGTCATAGAGTTTTACAGCACAGAAAAAGGCCCTTCGGCCCAACTCGCCTGCACCGACCACCAAGCACCCGTCCAATCTAATCCTATTTTCCCGCACTTGGCCCATAGCCTTGTATGCTATGGCGTTTCAAGTGCTCCTCTAAATACTTCTTAAATGTTGTGAGGGTTCCTACCTCTACCACCCCTTCAGGCAGTGTGTTCCAGATTCCAACCACCCTCTGGGTCAGAATTTTTTTCCTCACTCCCCTCTAAACCTTCTGCCCCTTACCTTAAATCTATGCCCCCTGATTATTGACCCCTCCGCTAAGGGAAAAAGTTTCTTCCTATATATCCTATCAATGCCCTTCATAATTTTGTATACCTCAATCAGGTCCCCCCTCAGCCTTCTCCGCTCCAAGGAAAACAACCCCAGCCTATCTAAGTCTCTCTTCATAACTGAAATGCTCCAGCCCAGGCAACAACTTGGTGAATCTCCTCTGCACCCTCTCCAATGCAATTACATCCTTCCTATAGTGCGGAGACCAGAACTGTACACAGTACTCCAGCTGTGGCCTAACCAGTGTTTTATACAGCTCTAACATAACCTCCCTGCTCTTATATTCTATGCCTCAGCTAATAAAGGCAAGTATCCCGTATGCCTTCCTAACCACATTTATCTACCTGTTCTGCTGCCTTCAGTGATCTATGGACAAGCACCCCAAGGTCCCTCTGATCCTCTGTACTCCCGAGGGTCCTACCATTCATTCATTGTATATTCCCTTGCCTTGTTAGTCCTCCCAAAGTGCATCATCTCACATTTCTCAGGATTAAACTCCATCTGCCACTGCTCTGCCTATCTTACCAGCCCATCTATATCATCCTCCTCACTATTCACGACACCACCAATTTTTGTCTCATTTGCGAACTTACTGATCATACCTCCTATATTCATGTCTAAATCATTAATGTACACTACAAACAGTAAGGGTCCCAGCATGGATCCCTGCGGTATACCACTGGTCACAGGTTTCCACTTGCAAAAACAACCCTTGACCATCACCCTCTGTCTCCTTCCACTAAGCCAATTTTGGATCCAATTTGCCAAATTACCCATGGGCTCTTACCTTCTTAACCAATTTCCCATGCGGGACCTTATCAACCCTCATCTACACATCTAGTCACCTCTTCGAAAAATTCAATCAAATTTGTTAGACACACTCTCCCGCTGACAAAGCCATGCTGACTATCCCTGATTAATCCCAGCCTCTCCAAGTGGAGATTAATCGTGTCTCTCAGAATTTTTTCCAATAATTTCCCTACCACTGATGTTAGACTCACAGGCCTATAATTACCTGGTTTATCCCTGCTACCCTTCTTAAATAATGGTACCACATTCACTGTCCTCCAGTCTTCTGGTACTTCTCCTGTGGCCAGAGAGGATTTGAAAATTTGTGTCAGAGCCCCTGCTATCTCCTTCCTTGCCTCACATAACAGCCTGGGATACATTTCATCTGGGCCTGAGGATTTATCCACCTTTAAGCCCGCCTTTTCAATGCTAATTTGAGCAGGTATATCACATTCTCCCCTCCCTGATCACTACACCTACATCATCCCTCTCCATAGTGAACACAGATGAAAAGTAATCATTCAAAACCTCACCTATGTCCCCCGGCTCCACACACAGATTGCCTCTTTGATCCCTATTGGGCCCCACTTTTTCCCTGGTTATCCTCTTGCCCTTAATATACTTATAAAATGCCTTGGGATTTTCCTTTATCTTGTCTGCCAGTGTTTTTTCATGCCCCCTCTTCGCTCTCCTAATTACTTTTTTAAGTACCCCCCTGCACTTGCTATAGTCCTCTAGGTCCTCTGCTGTTTTCAGTGCTCTGGAACTGCCATAAGCCTCCTTTTTTCCCTTATCCAATTCTCTATATCCCTTGACATCCAGGGTTCCCTTGACTTGTTGTTCCTACACTTCACCTTTACGGAAACATGTTGGACCTGACACTCACTATTTTCTTTCTGAATGTTTCCCACTGGTCTGATGTAGACTTTCCTATAAGAGGCTGCTCCCAGTTCACTTTGGTCAGATCCTGTTTTATCATATTGAAATCTGCCTTCACCCAATTCAGTACTTTTATTTCCAGTCCCTCTATGTCCTTTTCCATAACTACCTAAAATCCTAGAGTTATGGTCACTATCCCCGAAATGCTCCCCCACTGCCACTCCTACCACTTGTCCAGCTTCATTCCCTAGGATTAAGTCCAGCACCGCTCCTCCTCTTGTAGGACTGACTCAAAAAGCTCTCCTGAATGCACTTGAAGAATTCTGCCCCCTTTAAGCTTTTTGCACTAATACTATCCCCTCTAATATAGGGGAAGTTGAAATCCCCTACTATTATTATCCTATTATTCTTGCACCTCTCTGAGATTTGCCTACATAGCTGCTCCTCTATCTCTCCCTGACTGTTTGGAGGCCTGTAGTACACTCGCAGCCAAGTGATTGGCCCCCTTTTTGTTTTTAAGTTCTACCCATATGGCCTCATTAGAGGAAACTTCTAAGTTATCATCCCTCCTTACTGCAGTAATTGACTCCTTAATCAACAGTACAATGCCACCTCCTCTTTTACCCCCTCCCCTATCACGTCTGAAGATTCTATACCCTGGGATCCTAAGCTGCCAGTCCTGCCCTTCCCTCAACCATGTCTCAGTGATAGTAATAATGTCATATTTCCATGTGTTAATCAACGCCCTCAATTCATCTGCTTTACTAGTAAGACTCCTTGCATTAAAATAGATGCAATCCAGCCTTGCATTATTTGATTGTGCCTTAACAGGTCTACATTTACTCTGCCCTCCAGACTGACTTATTTATGTTGTGTTGCAGTAGGGCCATGGTTTCATTCCTAATTTGTACTGAGTTACCTATTCTCAGCCAGGGTACTGGTAGGTGGCTTTGAGCACTGATTCTCTCTCCCTTGATTGCCTTCCAGTGATTTTTGCTGGGAAATGGTGGAAGTTCAGGTGAGGACAGAATCAGGCTTGCCTATGATATTACCCACAATTGAATTGACTGGATCTGTCTAGATTCAGCCATGATGAATGCCATGGGGATAGATGTCCTATCATCTGATGAAAGGTCATTGACCTGAAACATTAACTTTGATTCTCCCTCCATAGATGCTGCCAAACCTGCTGGATATTTCCAGCATTTTCTGTTTTCATTTCAGATTTTCAGCGTTCACGGCATTTTGTTTTTGTCAGTGTTTATCAATATGGATTTTAGTTCGTGAGAGGAAAATCAGCCAGAGCTTGTATTCTGATTGTATCCAGAGATAACTGTTAGAAGTGCACATGGATAGATGCCACGTGAGAAGAAGACCAGGATAACCTATAATGCTGTGCAGTTGAATAGCCGAATAGCAATCATGGTAATTCCTCACCTGAGAATACTGGTCAGTTGGGTGAGGTACTGGATGTGACTGGTGTCTGCATAACAAGAGTGAACATCTTTTAAAGGAGGTGGGGAAGAGAGAAACTTGTTCCTGGAGTTTTGAAGAAAACAAATTGAAAGGCTGAATACCTGCTTTCTTCCCTTTCCTCCCCTTCCAGAATATTACAAAAATAGACATTTCTGAACAAATGCAGAAATTGAGCTGAGTTTTCTGGGAATGGGCATATTTTGCTTCAGTGCAAATTCCAGATAATGCTTCACTGCGACACAAATATATCTGATTTATTAATGGGCTTTCAACAACAACAACTTGCAGTTTTAAGCACAATTAACATAAAAAAATCCTGAGATGCTTGATTGGGAGAAGGGGTGAGAAGAAAAAAAAGTTTAAGGCAATAAAGGAGTGAAATATTTCTGTAGTTTGCTTTTCTTTTAAAGAATATGTCTTTAATGACAAAAAGATTTGCATGTCAAACTTTAGAGTCAATAAGGTCTTCCTTTGTGTGTTTCTATTTTAGGTAGTGATCTCTGGGTTCTGGCAATTGGCAAATATCCAAAACACCACACTGTAGGGATTCCAGATGTGAAGTACATTGGCAACATCCATGGTGATGAGGTAACTTTTTTTCTTTATGTACTGCATACTGTCCAGTTTATTTTATATCACTGTTTAGGCTAAGTTTATGCTGAAAAAGCAATTTAGAAAAAAATTTGAAATCCCCCTGAAAAAGTCACACCTGGTAAATGAGGTGTAACTGGGTTTATAACTGCATACTAAGTCATAACTACTTCTGAACAATCTCTCTGGCCCTGAAAACCAAATTTTATATCTGTGTAATGTCAAGGTATTCCATTATTTTAAAGTTTATGATATTTCACCTTCTAATGTGTAAGCCCCAATCTTGATTTTGATCTCTGTAAAGTTTATAAGAAGTAAAGGATAATTCGTGCATTTTACTTTCTGGTGTCTGTGAGAATTCTTCAATGAGACTGATTGCTTATCCTGCTGGATGACATCACTGTTACTGGACACCTGGAAATCCCCTTAACTTGGTGCCAAATTCAGTCTGATGTCTAGAAAGGGGAGGATTGCTAGATTTCTGTGGGCATTTTTTTTCAAGGTCAGTGACTAGTGCTGTTGCTTCACAGCGGACTGCAAAATCCAGGCCATGCTTTTGATAATTGTCACTCCTTGTCGATTGACCAAATTTTATTTCTTTCATGTGCAGCTTGGCATATACTACATTCACCATCTAATGAATATTGGAATGAATATTAAATTAAATAAATTAAATAATTGGCAGCACAGAGTCCAAATTTACAGTGCCAAATGTGAATGGAAGTTATTTGTTGCCACATGCACTCTAAGTTGAGGAAACAATTTAATTAGCTAATTTTCCATGAATTGGCTTAGCTTTAATCTTTAAAGAAATACAAGTGGACTTGTGCTAAAATTAGTACTGAAAATTCCAGTAAATTATTTTCACTGGAATGTCCTGGAAACTACATCAAAGGATAACTGTATTGTTATGATGCAAGGTCTTTAACAGATGCAGAGTCCTGTCTTGCTTCAAACTGTAAAATGTCTGTAATAGGGTATATCTTTTCATCTGAAACTTTATATTGGGCCGGATCATGAAATAACAGTGAGGCTAACAGCACTCACCGTTATTAACATGGAAATCAGATAGTAACTTCCAGTGACCACACATGCCTAGTTAAACATGGAAATCGGGAGGTTGCTATTTGAGATGCTCTGCTGCTCCAGAAACTGCTCAATAATGGTATCTAGCTGAGAAACTCATCATTCAAATACAATGAATGGCGTGAAGTTTCTGTGCTTACCTGACATTTACCAGCTAAGCTTGCCAGAAAAACTTGTCCATTTCAGTATAAATACCCTTTTAATGTCGTGATAAGTCATAATTACTGCCAAACTTCCCTGGAAGTTAACTTTTATAAGTATGGAGTCTCATTCCTTCAGATTTTAATTAATGTTAGAAATTTAAAAATATATTACAATGCCTTTATTTTTTCTTTCCATCTCCTTTCTCTCTATTTCACTTTCTGTACTTGATTTGACATTGAATTAACTAATCTAACTGGCACTTTGTGGTTCAAATTCTACTCATTAATGATTCTTCAATCTGATTGATTAAAGAGATACATAGTTGTCTTGTCCTTTTTACACAGGTCTCAGATACTCTGCGGAGAGTGCTGTGCTTTTTTGATAGTTGGCTGACAGGAACCTCCAGTACAAAAGCCAATAAATAGTATATGGGCAAGTGCAAATATAATGAACAGCTGACAGTGTTTGTTTGCTGCTGACTGCAAAATCCAGCCGGATGCAAATTTAAAGTGGAACTCTGTTAGCTGACTTCTGAAAATAATTCTTCTGTTCTAAGTGGGAAATAAGACCATATATTAATTCTGTCTAAAAATAGCTGCGTTTCCGGGATTGATTTCCTCCCTCTTACAAATTTTGAGCTTACTTTCTCTTGACTACAGCAGTACTAGTCACTTCTGTAAGTGGACCAAACATCTTACATTCAGGAGTATACTTTACTGCCCAACATCTAATTACATATCTAAGTGCCAGTGCTCCCTTACCCTGAGAATGATTTTTTTAAACAATAACTACCTGTTAACAATCTAAGCTGATTGGCACTTTTTGATACATTCACTTCTAATCAATGAGGAATGAGAAGGCAGCAGAAAATGGAAAATCAAATGCCTCTTTGTTCTTTCAAAGAAGTCATTCACAAACCAGGATATATCATAAATCTGGCCAATCAAACTGTTTGAAATATTTCTTAACTATTTTTCCCCTGTGCCCAAGTGAAAGTTTGTGTATATGTTTATAGATCATATTTACAATCACCAAACTTAGCTCATAAAATTGGTTCGTTGATGTAAATAGTTGCAAGAGGTTTCCCCATTTATAAATAAACCTGATGGACAAGAAATTGGGATCATTTATGCCCATTTTCTGTGTGAATGGAGTTGGCCACCACTTCCATGTTGGAGAGGATGATCTCCACGTTCTGCTCAAAGCTCAGTGCCAAGTTGGTGCTGGAGTCCTCCATGCTCCTTGACATTGACCACAGGCTTTCTGGCAGACTTCGAAATGCATCTCTGTGTGCATGTCCACCAGCATTCTTCTGTAGGTTGTCCCATCAAAATGATCATCTGAGTCCTCTTCAGAAGAACCCGTGTGTGCCCTTGCCTTCTGACAAGCTGGCAGGCATGCTATCCTCATCCCCTTCTCTGGCTGAAGGCCACTTGTTCCCAGTGTTTTAACCACATGCAGATTCCACGTCTCTGTGCTATCCTCTAAATTATGTGCAGTGTCAGTATCTGAGCTGGTGGCTGCGAGTGTGCAATTGGGTGACAGTACGACTTCAGCATCACTGTCTTCTTGCTGTTCCTCTGCTGCCTGGTCAACTTGCACTTCTTTGGTATTGGAAAGGAGAAAGGCACAAGAATAAGGTTGTGGTGCAGGGGAGTAGGGAATGCAAGAGGTACTTACTTGTGGGATGAGGGGGAGATGGAACGTGAGAAGGAGGATTGGGCATGTGGATACTGTCATCTTCAATAGTTTCAGCCCTGCTACTGGCTATGGCCTCAGCAATGGCCATCCCAATAATGGCCAGCACTGTCTCCTCCATGGGGGTCCATCCATGCAGGAATCCCTGTCCTCCTGTGGTTAGCTCCTGCTGCCTCTAGTTGTGTGCCATCTGTTTGGTTGATGCGGCTATCATGGTAAGTAGCTGACAATGTGTGCAAGCTGTGAGCTGTTGGTATGAGGCTTGCAGCAGTGCTAAGTGTGTGAGGGTGCTGTGGAGCATATGAATGCTAGATATGTGTCCTGAATGGTAGAGATTGTTGATTGGTGAGTGATGATGGTGTCATGAATTGAGCAGTGGATGAGACCACTGGTGGAGTTGGTAGGATATAGCATTTGAAGATACATTCACTGATCTTGATCCCTCAAACTTCTTGCGGCACTGCATCCACAACCCGGGGCTTGGTTCTTGGCAGAAACCTCCATGGCAATCTGCACCCATTGCCTCTGAGTTTATGTCTGGAGGGCCTTCTGGCTCGCTGTGGGTAGAGGACATTTCTCCTCATTTGCACCTCCTCCAGTGCAGCCTTGGAGTCTATGAAAATCTTGAAGCCCATTCTCTCCCTTGCTGTGCCATTCTTTACTGTTTGCCAAGTTAGATTGAGTTTCTAGACAGCTGCCAGCATTGATCCAGCCACAAGGCATCTCCCCTTTGAGGTGCAGGCTAACTTTAAACAGTGCGAGTCAGTCACAATATTGGCTCCCTGCTGATGCATCCAGCCAATCACCAGCATGGTTAGCACTGGCTAGATGCTGAAATCATTGAAGTTAGCAGGCAATACAAAGTTGACATTTTTCCTGCATTTCAATCAATGTGCTTGGGTTAACCATGCATCGCGATCCCCATGCCCGTATTTGGGGGCTATCAAATTTAGACCGCCCCCCTGTATTTTAAACAACTCCCCCATGAGAGGCAGAGAAAAATATTTGTAATGTAAGTAACTGGGAAGAAGAGGTTTTGCAGAGGTAACAACAAAAAGCCAACTATATATTGATAAAGTTTTGTAAAGTGATATGCAAATAATCTTACAGCTTTTATATCTGTGTGATATGTATTAGTAAGATAAATATTAGCTTTATTTTAGCTATTTCTGCAATCATGCTGTCATGTTACTGTGCTTGTCTAAACACTTGCATTTAGGATGCATTGGTAACTATCACGAAAAATACTCCAGTCCTGGACTACTGTTTTTTCAAGTATTATTTTTCTACATAATGTGATACAGTATTGAACTAACTCTATTATCTACGTATCAAACAATAATATTCAAAGTTAGAGCCTTATCTTCAAGTTTACAAAACTTTCTTCTAATCTTGTTCATATAAACTTTATTTATTTTATTTATTCATGGGATGTAGGCATCGCTGGCTAGGCCAGCATTTATTGCCCATCCCTAATTGCCCTTTAGAAGTTGGCAGTGAGCAGCTTTCTTGAAGCGCTGCAGTCTTCGTGCTGAAAATATTCCTAGAATGCTGTTAGGGAGGGAGTTCCAGGATCTTGCCCCAGTGGTGATAGATGAATGGCGATATATTTCCAAGTCAGGATGGTGTGTGACTTGGAGGGTCCTTGGAGTTGGTGGTGTTCCCATGCGCCTGCTGCTCTTGTACTTCTACATGGTAAGCCTAAGAACATAAGAAATAGGAGCAGGAGGAGACCATAAGGCCCATCGTGCCTGCTCTGCCTTTAAATACAATCATGACCGATTAGGATTCAACATCACTTTCCCGCCCACTCCCTATATCCCTTGATTCTCTGAAAGACCAAAAATCTGTCTATCTCAGCCTTAAATATATTCAACAATGTAAATCCACAACCCTCTGGGGTAGAGAATTCCAAAGATTCAGAGGCCTTTGAATGAAGAAATATCTTCTGGGCTGGAATTTTACCCTCGGCAGCCGGGAGCCTTCCACCGACTGAAAAGTCGATGGCGAACCTACCTCTGCCTGGCCTGGGGATCTGATCTGCATTTTGCTGTCCCCAGGCCTTTAATTGGTTTGAGGCGGGATTTCCACCTCATTGAGGCAGGAAGTCCTGTCTCAGCGCCACCTGGAGCGGTGGCCACTGCTGGGACTGCACTCCGCCATCGGAAGGAAGATGTCGGGGAGCCCTGGAGCGAAGGTAAATATTTTTTGGGGCCTCGCCTGTGGTGATTGGTCACGCCCTGGCGAGGCAAGGGTGGTCGACTGGGGGGGGGGGGGTGTTGGGTGTTGGTGGGGGGTTGGGGCAGTGGGGGCGGCCCTCTGTCGGGCACAGGGTGCTTGATCATGAGAGCGCCCCCCCCCCCCCATCCCCACCCCCACCGGCTGTCAGAAAGCTGCCTGCTTTTGTCAGGCAGCTTCTCTCGGGCCTGGGCTGCCCGACCAGCCATGGGTAAAATCCCCGTGGCAGTGGGCGGAGGCCCTTACGGGGCATTAACTGGCCACTTAAGAGCCTTGATTGGCCTGTGGTGGGTGGCCCATTATTCACTGCCACTGCCGCCCGGCATAAAGTGGCGGTGGAGGCGAGAGCAGATCGGGAAGGGCCCCCTGAGCCTCCTGCTCCATTTTACGCACCCCCACACACCGGCAACTTCATGCTCTTTGGGGGGGTGGGTAGCTGTAAAATTCTAGCCTTGATCTCAGTCCTAAATGAACGGTCCTTTATCCTGCGACTGTGTCCCCATGTTCTAGATTCCCCAGCCAGGGGAAACAACCTCTGAGTATGCCCTGTCAAGCCCCTTCAGAATCTTGTACGTTTCATAGAGATCACTTCTCATTCTTCTAAACTCCAGAGAATATAGGCCCAATTTACTCAGCCTCTCATCATAGGGCAACCCTCTCATCCCAGGGACCAATCTAGTGAACGTTCGCTGTACCACCTCCAATGCAAGTATATCCTTCCTTAAATATGGAGACCAAAACTGTGCACAGTACTCTAGGTGTGGTCTCACCAAAACCCTGTACAATTGTAGCAAGACCTCGTTACTCTTGTACGCCAATCCACTCGTAATAAAAGCCAATGTGCCATTTGCCTTCCTAATTGCATGCTGTAGCTGCACTCTAACTTTCTGTCTTCCTTGTACAAGTACACCCAGCTGCCTCTGAACATTTAATATTTACAAGTTTCATGCCATTTAAAAAAAATTCTGCTTTTCATTTCTTGCTACCAACGTGAATAACTTCACACTTCCCCACATTATAATCCGTCTGGCACCTTGTTGCCCACTCACTTAGCCTGTCCATGGGCAGAATTTTACAGGCCCGTTCCCCCACCCACCCCCCCAACAATGTTGGATTTCGTGGCCGGAAGGGGGGCCGGAAAATGCCTCCGAGAGAAGCCTGCCATGGACCGCGACACCAGGAAGGCCCGGCCCCATATTGCTGGCAGCGGATAGGCCTCGTGGCGGCCCCACCGCTGGCTCGGCGACGGGAGGCCAATTTGAATATGCAAAGAGATACTTACCTTGCTGCATTATGCATCCCACTGCAAATTTTCACACACTTCCGAATATTTAGCTGAACGGGCATCTCTCGCCTGCCTTCCCGTTCCCAACTGATAAAAGCCGGTGGAGACAGAGGTTGCAGTGCTCCGACGCTGTGAAGGTTAGTGTGGCGAGATGGGTCTCAACGCTGCATTGGTCTAGGGAGGTGGGAGGGAGATGGTATTACCAGGGACACAACTCTGCATTCATGTGCGGAGTCACTGCGTAGCCTCCCTCTGTAAAGGGGGCCACTCTGCGCCCTTGCATGTTTGTGGGAGTGAAGGAACAATGGCACTCCAGGAATTCTTTGTGTGGGATGGGGGACACAAATGGTAGGCGGTTAAAGGTAGCACAGCTGATGAGCCAATCGATGCAACTGCTTAATCTTAATGCAGTCGTGCTGCACCACTCTTAGTGGAAGTTAAGACGGGTAATGCCATATAGTTGCTGCATGAACACATTAACATCATTCTTGTCCCTGTTAGGTGCCTTTGAAGTAGTGAAGGAACCGAGTTTAATTGCAACTTGGAGATGCAGAGGAGGTGGATCCTTTCTACAGGGGGCTGCTCCTGCTTCCAGACAGGAAGGGAAGGCTTCTATGCACCTAATCTTGTCCCTGCCACCTGCAGGAACCTGGAAGCTGACTGGAAAATCCCAGTCGGCCTCCTTTAATTGGCCCCAATTGGCACTTAATGTGTTTAATTTTGTATCATAGAAGTACTGTTGTCAATAATAAAAAGGAGCATCTGGCTTTCTTTTTAAATTTCTATGACCCATGTTTCTATCTACCACATTATTATAAAAATAAATGTTCAAAGTCTATTTAATTAGATTTAGGACAGTAACCAAGCCTATTTTACTCCTTTCCAGGTTGGCTGCCTGAGCTTCTCTCTTGTCATCCTATACAATTCCATTTGTCTTAAAGCAAAAAAACACGAAATATTCACTACACTTCTGTTTAATTAAGGCTACACCCCAAAACACGAGTCAAATAAAATGACCACACTTATTTGATCTAATTATAGCCTGCAATTGTTGCAGCTGTTGAGGAATAAGAATGAGTTATCAGGAAACAGTTTTTCCATTTTACTCAGCATCTGCCCATTATGATTTAAAAACTAAAATTAGACTGCAAATATTGAATTAGCTGTTTTTGTTTTATTTTACATAGAACATTGGACAGCAAACATATCTTTAGTTTGAAATTATGAACACCTGTCTGAACAATTTCAGTAGACCCAGAATCCAAATGTAAAAAACAAGAGCATCTTCAAAAGTATATTATCTATGTGCTACCTCCTACATTACATTAGTATTAAGATGTAAAATAATAGGTAGGCCATCAAAACATTTATAATCATAAAAAGTGAAAACTAAACACAGTATACCAACAATAATAATTTTTAAAACAACTGCCATTTATATAGCACCTTCAGAAAATGTAGGAAAATGTTTCAAATTGTTTCACAGAGCAATGAGGAAAATGAACACTGAGGCAATGGACGAGATTGGGGAGGGGAAGTTAATCGAAAGTTTGGTCCAGATCGGGACAAAATCAATAGTCACATGGACAAATGCGAGTTAATTAAGGATAGCCAGTATGGATTTCTTAAGGGAAAATCATGTTTAACTAACTTGCTGGAGTTTTCTGAGGAGGTAACAGAGAGGGTTAATGAGGGCAATGCTATTGATGTCATGTGCATGGACTTTCAAAAGGCATTTGATACAGTGCCACACAACAGACTTATGAACCAACTTGTAGCTCATGAATAAAAGGGACGGTAGCAACATGGACACAAAATTGGCTGAGTGACAGGAAACAAAGAGTAGTGGTTAACGGATGTTTTTTGGGCTGGAGGAAGGTTTGTAGTGGAGTTCCCCAGGGATCAGTGTTGGGACCCTAGCTTTTCTTGATATCTATTAATGACCTAGACCTTGGTGCGCAGGGCACAAATTTTGCAGATGATATGAAACTTGGAAGCATTGTGAACTGTGAGGAGGATAGTATAGAACTTCAAAAGGACATGGACAAGTTGGTGGAATGGGCAGACAGGTGGCAGATGAAGTTCAATGCAGGGTGGAGAGAAAGGGGGGCAGAGAGTGTGGGGATGACACAGAAGAGAGGACAATACAGAGGGGGGGGGATGACATGGGAGGGAAGAAACACAGAGGGAGGACAACATGCGGGGGGCAGCAACACAGAGAGGAGGGAGCATCACAGAGGGGGGGACAACACAGAGAGGGAGGGAACACAAAGAGGGAAAGAGAGAGAGAGATACACACAGAACGAGAGACAGACAGACACAGAGAGAAGAGGGAGAGAAAGCAATCAAGATCACTCTTGACAGATGAACATCTATCCAGAATACTCTGCATTGCCATACAAGTGTGCAGGCAGACATTGACTACTTGTGCAAGCAAAAAACATGCTAAGTATCTCACTAAATCAGTGTCCAACATAGTGACGAGAAAGTAAGTCAATAAATCAGCCTTCTCATTTAAAGGTTCTTCATCAAAAATGCACATTTGTTGTTGTTTTGATTAATAGTAAGATAACATTTTAATGCCTTTATCTTTCCAAAATTGTCTCACCGACCCCTTATGTATGACAAAAATTATAATGTGGCCCCCCACACAAAAAGTTTGGACACCACTGCTCCAAGCCTTTAACCATGTGTTTTAAAATAACTCAGCAGTTATGTTAGTTTAAAACACATGTTTAAAGGCTTGTGTAATGTAACTCATTTAAAAATGGCAAAAGTCACTTAGGGAATGTCTCAATTTCTACCCTCTGGCACGCATTACTTTCACTTCAGACACAAACTCAGTGATTTGCTGAAGGTTACTGGACTTTTATTTCTTTATATAAATGTCACAATTCTGCTGCTATCCATTTGGAATCACATTGTTCCAGAACTTGTATTAAGGGGGAAATAGGCAGGAAAATCCAAGAAATCTCCAGAAAGCAGCACTCTATGTTCCTCATGAATACAAGATTACGGCATATTGGGGTTGAATGATATTGGTGAAAACAGGATGCTGCTGACCAATATACAATAGTTAGTAAACACAATGCAATGGATAGCTTTAATAAACCATATCTATGATGAACTGGCTATGATTCCTTAACAAAATCCATGCTGCATTTGTAGTTTTAAAATGTTCAGGGAAGAGATAGTAAACATTTATTATGTTTCAATGACCGTGTTAGAAACAGTCATTAACTGAATTTTGTTTGCTGCAAATTGGATTAGAGTACAAATTTTACAAGTATGTCAAAGATCAGTAACTGTAATATGTATCATTTACTATCCAGTTTGAACAGATAACCTGAGTGGCTAATGTAATTTGAATGTTGTCTGAGTCATATAATTACAATATGTTAAAAGTGCACCTTTGCTAATAGGTAAGATATTTGGCTTGGACATAAATTGGTTAGTCTGGAGTACAAACTTACAGATAGTGACCAAATATTTTATAACTGAATATTATATGCAGCAACAACCACTCAAGATTTTGCTAGTAATTATCTTGTCAGAACTGAATCGGAATCAACAGTGATAGACTGAGATATAGACAGAAGTGAATTTAAGAGAATTGCTTTATTGGAAGAACTGAAGGGCACTCCTTATTTGTAATTGTGTTTATCTAATTTTGTCACCAGCTTTGGTCAGCAAATGACATTTTGTCCATGGGAGAGTCTGTTGTTCCTGTATTTTAGAATCCAGCATCTAGTTTAACAGCCTGTCAAGATGAATAAACTAGTCTTGGTTTTCTACCATTAATTTCTCTGTCCCTTCCTGTCCCACTCTTTTTTTGTTTTACATGACTCTTCTGAGGTACTATCAGCTCCATCCTATAAAATGCTCCTTATTTGGAGATCACAGACCTTTTGTTGGCTGCCCTGTCTTCAGATACATATTAGAAGCAGGTGGAGAAGTTGCTCAAAGATTAACCACGAATTAAATTGTCATCTGACAACAGCAGTATGAGGAATGGTCCATCTTCCTATTGCTGATTTTTCTTCTGCCTCACCTTAATAACAACAATAGCAATCCTCTCCTTGAGTTTTATGGTTTATTTGATTAATTTGCAGTCCTGACACATTTTGAATTCACAGAGGTCATCCAATAAGGTCCATCTATCATCCCTGACATTCTATTCTACCAACAAAAGTAATTTGCATTGGCATTGCATACTATTTTCTTGCTAGCTAGCTGATATAGCTGTGCTGCTCTCCATTGATGTTTGATTGCTTAGCTACTTTATTTATAGGGAGAAATGTGTTTTAAATCGGACTGTGTTTTGATGGCATTAGATTGGCTGTACACTTTATGTACAGATTAACTGCCCCCATGTCCATGGCTGAGTCAATACTTTTGTCAAATGTCCATGGTGCAACATGTAATTGCCTATCCCTGGGCAGAACAGGCTTGAGGGGCTAAATGACTTCCTCCTGTTTCTATATTTCATGCTTGTTGAATCACCCAGTGCCACAATCTTACTAACACTGTAATTCCTCCCAAGTAAAAATATTTGATGGTGCATTGGAGTTAAAAAAGAAAGAAGTAACATGGCGGTGAGATTGAGACGGCTGTGATAGAGGAACATGGACAGGATGTTGACCACATCCTCTTCAACCTCATTCAGTTAATTCTCCTTCTTGTAATTGTCATCATTGCTCCTTCCTTTTGTGTGATGGTAGAATTTATTGTTGCCCTCGTGGCTAGTTTGTGTTGTCGAACATTCTGATTTAAAAAAAAATCCTGATTTTCTTCTAGAAACCTTAGAATTCTTAGTTTTAAAAAAATCTTCCATTTTTAATGTCTATATGTTGAGTTGAAAAATAACTGGAGCTAGTTACTTGCATACGTACTGAAATGTACGCATACCAGAAAGTAAACCAGAATCGTCAGTGATTAAAATGTCAGGCATTTTGATGTTTACGGCACAGAAAGAAGCCACTTGGCTCATCGTGTCTGCTCCGGCAAAGTTGAATTAAAACAAAGTTGTGATCTAATACAGGTGGTGGGCAGAGAAATGTTGCTCCATTTGATCGAACATCTGGTTAAAATGTATGGAAAAGATGTCACCATAACAAGGCTAATAAATAATACCCGGATTCACATCATGCCATCCATGAACCCAGATGGTTTTGAAATCACCCAACGTGATGAACCAAACTGCATGTTCTCTTCTGGCAGGTAAGAAAATTTCTTTCAGCTGTTCATTGTAGCTGGGTGGAGCAGTTTTAAATTGCATGGCTTCTTTTGTTATCACTCCTTAGTTGCAACACTCTCCAAAACGAAGAAATTTTTCTGTAGTTTGGCACTTAATGGATTAAGCTTAGATCAACCTGTAGAAGCTATCCATTTGTGTGTGTGTGTGTGTGTGTTTTCATTCTTGGCTTCATATTTATGGTTTCCTGTGATAATACGCATGTTATTATTAGGAAGGTTTCCTCTCTCCATCGTAGCTGCTTTCTGAGGCTATTTTCGCATAAACAGCCTCCTCATTAAGACCAGACACCACTGATCCCATCTACTGGCTGGGTTGTTGACTATTAGAAATGGCATACATAGGCCATAGCAGGCTCCTGAAGTACGAATCTATCAAATGCAATATGATGAAATAAGCTGTAAAGAAGTGTTTTTGTGTCATTGTGGTGCATCCAGTCACATGGTTGCTTTCTAAACACATTACCAGGCCTTTTGAATATTTGTAGCCACTATCCGCATTTGCCTGGATAGGTTTAATGAGAGTAAACGAGGTGAAAGAATTGAGTTACAACTCTGATTTCAAAAACATCTTTCAATGTACTTCAATCTTTTTGGTACAAAGTGACAATTTGTGATATCTTTTGCACAGGCCTTCAAAACTGTGATGTAACTGGGAATTGGTTCTTCCTGCCTTGTGGTCACTTTTAGGAAGGTGCAATTGTTCCAACTAAACACAATTAGCATGTGCCCTGCTTTTCTTTCAAGTTTGAAGATGTTAATAAATGTAATTGCATTGTGAAAGACTGTGGGCTGCAGTTTATTAGCTTGCTGCCATTCTTGGTGGTGAGCTTCAAAAAGTGCACAGTGCACACACAAAACATGCCATGGAGCCACGGCTCATTAACATGGAGGGGGCGGGCCACCCACCCCTGATGACGTGAAGGGGGCGGATGCTTCCTCCCTGGCAACGGCATCAGGCGCCACTGTGCAGTCGCCAGCGTCATTTTTAAAGGGCTTCAAGCCGTGACAGGTCATTTTAATGTTTAAAGGGGCAGGTTTGGCAAAAGATTAAAATAAAATTATACTCACACTTCCAATCCCCTCTCCCACGCCCACCCCCAAATGAATAAGCCATTTATTATTTGCCCTATTATGCCAAAAAAAGTAGGTTTTCACTCATGACCTTCCCCCCTCCGAACTTTATTCTATTTGATCCTCAACCCCTTCCCATCATGCCCACCGGAATATCAGCGTGGGACGGCTGTCGGGACAAGGTAAGTTCTTTGGCATGTATTTAAATATATTAATATATTTAAATGAAGGCTCCGCCGCCAAGTGGTTGGGGGGGGCCGCCTCGAGGCCTTGTCGCCGCCGGTAAAATGCGACAGGGCCTTCCCGGCGTTGAGGCCTGTGGCAGGCATCTCCTGGAAGTATTTTCCGAACACCCCCACCATGACCCCTGACATTGGGCGGCTCATAATATTCAGCCCTGTGTGTCTGAAATACTGTCGATTGTAAAGTTTTTCCAGCGTTCCTGGTAGGTCTATACTAATCAGATAACCACAATCAAGGTGGTGGTAGGGAAATATAGGGACAGGTGGGGATGTTTGGTAGGAATATGGGATTAGTGCAGGATTAGTATAAATGGGTGGTTGATGTTCGGCACAGACTCGGTGGGCCGAAGGGCCTGTTTCAGTGCTGTATCTCTAATCTAATCTAATCTAATCTAAACCCTACAAGAATGGATGAGGCAGCCAATGTTTATAGTTGTACTTTCTACCCATACCCTTTTATCCTACTTCCATATTTTCAATTATTTGGACTTCACTATAACTTTAAGTTTATATCCTTAAATTATTTTTAATGCTCTTACTCTTTTAAAATTTGCTTTCTCCTTGAGGCCAGGCCTTTACCTACATCATCCCTCTCCCCAGCTGACTCAGTTTATAGCCTGTTCAGATTATTTCTTCTCCTCAGCCAGGTCTCTCTAACCTTCTGAGATCCTGACCTCAGAATTTCTGCTATGCCAGACGGGACTTGACCATTCAAACACTAATAAATAAGTCTCAGAGAAGAGTAAAGAACATGTGTGATGAGCTTGTATGCAAGGGAAAAAAGACAGAAAAGGAGATTGGGACAAATACAGAAATTGATGCAGACTGAAATGCCCGACATGTAGAATAGAAGGTACACAATAGAGAGAAGGACTGACTAATGCAAAGATGAGATAGAAGGAATGCAAAAGACTCAGATAAACAAATAGTGATAAAGAGCATCTCCAAGAAACAGAGGAGAACACAAGGCCTGGAATTTTCTCAGCTCTTTGGAGGTGGGGGGCCTGGAATTCCAGAAAGTAGCGGTAGAAGTAAGAAGCATGAAGTCCAGCTCAACGGAGTACTGCAATGACAGAAAACATAACTCGGGGAATTTGGTCAGCGAGAGAATTTTAAGGGTTGACCTCTTTCTAAAATCCAGTCAAGTTTTGCATTTAGTGTGTAATTTAACTTTAACCTTAACTTGTAGTTTCTTAGTCGGTGATAAATAAGCTGCCTGCTAGTGGCAGCTGCACAGTTAGTTAATTAGGTGACTAGTTAGAACTGGTTACCTGATCAGCAGGGGCTGACTCAGGTCTTGGGATTTCATATAAATACAGGAGGTTTGCGCTCATGCACCAAGTAAGTAGCATGAAGGCCAGCTTGATTGGGGAGGGGGAGGGGGTGGGGGGGAGGGAGGGGTACTCCTGTGATAGAGTATGTAACTCGGGGAATTTTCTCAGTGAGGGAAGAGATGCTGTTCTGGTCTTTTACAAAACAAAGAGCACTCCCAAGTGAGGGAGTGGGAAACAGTGATACCTGGCAGCAGCAGCAGCAGCAGCTGATAAATCACAGCCGGGAAAGAATGGGCCTTCCACAGCAGTTCCAACAAAAGCAAGAAGTGACAGCAGAGGATAGCAGGTAGGTGATTGGTTGGTGAGTTTTTAACTTTTTTTTTCTCTCTAATCTAGGATAGTCATTTAAACTAGCAGTTTGAAACTATAAAGTACTATATTAAATTTACAGCTTAGATTAATTAATAGAATTCCAATTGCGGTAAGTGTAACAATAACTGAATTAATAAGAGTATCAGCACAGAGCAGATCGAGAGGCATTTGAATTAAAATTAATAGTTTATACACTGTACTAACTAGATTATAAAAGAGGGATGAGAGTTATTTTTCTTAGATCATGGATGGGCAGCTGAAACCTGTAGGCTTGAAATTCTTGAGCCATGTGGGAACTTCAGATCACTTCATGCGTCTTGTGAGATCACGTGTCAGAAGCATCTCCAGCTGCTTGAACTTGAGCTCTGGATTTCTAAGCTTGAGGGGCAGCTGCACTCACAGCAGAGCATCAGGGACCAGTAGATTTTCCTGGAATGCACGTTCCAGGAGATGGTCACCACACTGGCAATGAGTTCAGGATGCTGGGTAGGTGGGCATCAGGAAGAGTAGGAAGTGGCAGGAAGTGCAGGAGTCTTTGGGATGTGTGTCATTCAAAAACTGTTACTTAGCTTTGGAGACTGCTGGGAGTGACGACACCTTGAAGGAGTCCAGTCCAGACCATGGCACCAATGGGCAAGGGACTGCACAGGAGGGAACAGCAAAGAGTAGAAATTTAGTCATTATAGGAAGTTGGATGGGCACTTGAAAGAAGTAAACTTGCAGGACTATGGGGATTGAGCAGGGGAGTGGGACTACTCGGTTGCTCTGTGGAGAGCCAGCATGGACTTGATGAGCCAAATAGCCTCCTTCTATGCCATAAATGACTTTATGACTGAGAATCTATAGTTAGGGGGACAGAAAGGCATTTCTGTAACTGTCATCATGAGTTCTGCATGGTGTGTTGCCTTCCCGATGACAGGGTAAAGAGCATTGCAGAGAGGATGCATAATGTTCTGCAGGGGAAGGGAGTGAGCCAGAAGCTGTGGTACACCAATGACATAGAGAGAGCAGGTATTGAGATCCTAAGGTCAGATTTTCAGGTGCTAGGGAGAAAGTTTAAAAAGTCGGACCTTGAAGGTAGTAATCTCTGGATTACTCCCAGTGCCACGTGCTAACGAGAGTAGAAACAGGAAGATAGGGAGGATCAATGTGTGGTTTGAGGCATGGTGCAGGAGGGAGGGCTTCAGATTCTTGGGCCATTGGGACCAGATCTTGGGCAGGAGGCACCTATTTAAAAGGCACAGGTTGCACCTTGACAGGACTGGGACCAATGTTATCACAGGGAGGTTCATTAGTATCATTGGGGAGGGTTTAAACTAAATTGACAGGGCACCAGCATATAGAAGTAGAAAAGAGGAATAAAGTGCATAAAGGAATGAGAGAGTTGTATAGTACCAGAGAAGGAAGTAGAACCATGTTATGTAAGAGCAGACTAAGAAGGACAATGAGGAATACCAATGCAGGTTTACAATGCATGTATGTAAATGCACAGTGTGCTGAATAAGATTGTGCTGAACAAGCACAAATAGCCAATTGGGAATATGATATAGTAGCAATAACAGAAACATGGCTTAAAAATGGTGAGGACTGGGTGCTTAATATTCAAGGATACAAAGTGTTCAGAAAAGATAGGGAAGGTAAAAAGGGAGGTGGGGTGGCAGTACTGATTAAGGAAGACATTGTAGTGTTGGAAAGAAAGAATGTCCCTGAGGGGGCAAAGGCAGAATCCATTTGGTTATATTAAGAAGCAAAAAGGGAATGATCAGGGACTGGGAGTATTTTATAGGCCTTCAAATAGTGAGAGCGATGAGCAAATCTGTAAGGAAATCAGAAATGTGCAGGAATTATAGAGTGGTGATATTGGGGGATTTTAATTACCCAAATATTAATTGAGATAATGTTAAAGTAAAGGGAAAGGACGAGGAAGAGGAGGAATTTCTGAAATGTGTTCAGGAGAACTTTCTTAACCACAATGTTCTCGATCCAACTTGGAAGGAAGCATTGCTGGATCTGATGCTGGGGAATGAGGTGGGCTAAGTGTCTGTGGGGCAAAACTTGGGTAAGAGTGATCATCGTATCATAAGGTTTAGTTTAGCAATGAAGAAGAGCAAAGAACAATCTAAAACTGTACTTCAAAATTGGAAGAGGGCTAACCTCAGTGGATGAGAGGGAATCTAACCAGGTTAAAATGGAATCAATGATTGACAGGAAATACTCTTTTGGAGCAATGGGTGATCTTTAAGGAGGAGATGTTTCAGAGACAGGGGAGGTACATTCCTACAAGGGCAAAAGGTAAGGGAAGCAAAGCCAGGGCTCCTAGGATGACGAGGGCGATAGAAATTATGATGGAACAAACAGAGAAGGTGTATGATGCATGTCAGGTGAATTCTTCAAGAGAGAACCAGACCAAATATAATAAATTGAGAAGGGACATGAAGAGGAAAATATGACTGGCAAAGAGAGAATTAGAATCGAATGGCACAACATAAAAGAGAACCCAAAAATCTTCTACCGGCATGTAAATACTAAGCGGTTAGTAAGAGGTGGGTGGGGCTCATTAGGGACAAAGAGGGCAGGGCAAGGCTAGAATACTTAATGAGTACTTTGCATCAGTGTTTACTAAGGAAGAGGATGCTGACAAAATATTGGTAGAAGCAGAGATGGAAGAGGTAATGGATGAGGTGAAAATTGATAGGCAGGATGTACTAGAAAGTCTGGCTATGCCTAGAGTGGATAAGTTGCCTGGTCTGGATGGCTTGCATCACAGGTTGCTAAAGGAAGTGAGGTGGAAATAGTGGAGGGGCTTGCCATCATTGTCCAATCTTCTGCAGATATGGAGGAGGTGCCAGAGGATTGGAGATTGACAAATGTGACACCCTCTTGCAAGAAAGGGTGTAAAGACATTCCTCGTAACTGCAGGCCAGACAATTTAACATCTGTGTTGGGTAAGGTTTTAGAAACAATAATCATGGAATAAATCAACAGGTACTTAGAGAGGTATCAGTTAATTGGGCGAGCCAGCACAATTTGTAAAAGGTAGATCGTGCTTGACTAATCAATTTTTTGATGAAGTAACTGAGATGATTGATGAAGGGAATGCAATGGATGTTGTTTATATGGATTTAAAGAAAACCTTTGACTAAGTACCACATAAAGTACCACGATGTAGATGTAGAGATCAGGGAGGGGGATTGTGATATACTTGAAAATATTAGCATTGAAAGGGAGGAAGTTTTAGCGGGCTTATAAGTGGATGAATTCTCAGGCCCAGATGAGATATATCCCAGGGTGTTATGTGAGGCAAGGGAGGAGTAGCAGGGGCTTTGACACAAATTTTCAAATCCTCTCTGGCCACAGGAGAGGTACCAGAGGACTGGAAGACAGCGAATGTGGTACCATTATTCAAGAAGGGTAGTAGGGATAAACCAGGTAATTACAGGCCAGTGAGCCGAACATCAGTGGTTGAGAAAATATTGGAAAAAATTCTGAGGGACAGGACTAATCTCCACTTGGAGAGGCAGGGATTAATCAGGGATAGTCAGCATGACTTTGTCAAGGGGAGATCGTGTCTAACTAACTTGAGTGAATTTTTCGAGGAGGTGACTAGATGTGTCGATGAGGGTAAAGCAGTAGATGTAGTATACATGGATTTCAGTAAGGCTTTTGATAAGTTCCCATGGGAAATTGGTTAAGAAGGTAAGAGCCCATGGGATCCAGGGCAATTTGGCAAATTGGATCCAAAATTGGCTTAGTGGCAGGAGGCAGAGGGTATTGGTTGAGGGCAGTTTTTGCGATTGTAACCAGTGGTGTACCACAGGGATCGGTGCTGGGAACCATGCTGTTTGTAGTGTACATTAATGATTTAGACGTGAATGTAGGTGGTATGATCAGTGAGTTCACAGATGAGACGAAAATTGGTGGTGTTGTAAATAGTGAGGAGGAAATCCTTAGATTACAGGGAGATATAGATGGGCTGGTAAGATGGGTGGAGCAGTGGCAAATGGAATTTAATCCTGAAAAGTGTAAGGTAATGCATTTTGGGAGGACTAACAAGGCAAGGGAATACACAATGGATGGTAGGACCCTAGGAAGTACAGAAAGTCAGAAGGACCTTGGTGTACTTGTCCATAGATCACTGAAGGCAGCAGCACAGGTAGATTAAGGTGGTTAGGAAGGCATATGGGATACTTGCCTTTATTAGCCGAGGCATAGAATATAAGAGCAGGGAGGTTATGATGGAGCTATATAAAATGCTAGTTAGGCCACAGCTGGAGTACTGTATACAGTTCTGGTCACCACACTATAGGAAGGATGTGATTGCAGTGGAGAGGGTGCAGAGGAGATTCACCAGGATGTTGCCTGGGCTGGAGCATTTCAGCTATGAAGAGAGACTGAAAAGGCCGGGGTTGTTTTCCTTGGAGCAGAGAAGGCTGAGGGGGGACATGATTGAGGTATACAAGATTGTGGGAGGCATTGATAGGTTAGATAGGAGGAAACTTATTCCCTTAGCGGAGGGGTCAAGAACCTGGGGACATAGATTTAGGGTAAGGGGCAGGAGGTTTAGGGGAGATTTGAGGAAACATTTTCTTCACCCAGAGGGTGGTTGGAACCTGGAATGCACTACCTGAGGAGGTGGTGGAGGCAGGAACCCTCACAACATTTAAAAAATATTTAGATGAGCACTTGAAACGCCAATAGCATACAGGGCTACAGGCCAAGTGCAGGAATATGGGATTAAAATAGTTGGGTGCTGTATGGCCGGCACAGACATGATGGGCCGAAGGGCCTGTTTCTGTGTTGTATAACTCTATGACTCTAAAAGGCTGGTTAACAAAATTGAGCCTCATGGAATAGGAGGGTCAGTGTCAGTTTGGATTGAAAAATTGGCTTAAGGACAGAAAACAGAGTGAGTTGTGGTAAATGGACATTTTTTTCAGACTGGAGGATGGTGTTCCCCAAGGTTCAGTTAGGACCACTGCTTTTTTTTGATATCCATAAAAGACTTGGATATTGGAACACAAATTTCAAAATTTGTCCATGATGCAAAACTTGGAGGTGTGGCAGACAGTGAGCGTGATACCAATCAACTGCAACAGGAAATTTGTAGACTGGCAGAATGGGCAGACATGTGGCAGATGAAATTTAATACAGAGAAATATGAGGTGGTGCATTTTGGCAAAAGGGATAGGGAGAGGCAATATCGACTCAATGGCACAGTTCTAAAGAGTGTACAGGGACGGAACGAGTTGTGAGTTCATATGCATAGATCTTTGAAGGTGGCAGGACATATAGAGAAAGTAGTGAGGAAAGCATTTGGGATCTTGGGCTTCATAAATAGAAGTATTGAGTACAAAACCAGGGAAGTTATACTGAACCTTTATAAAGCTCTGGTTAGGCCATGACTAAGAGTATTGCATTCAGTTCTGGTCACCACACTTTCAGAAGGATGTGAGGGTCCTTGAGAAGGTGCAGAGGAGATTTACCAGAATGGTTCCAGAGATGGGGGATTTTAGCTACAAGTTATGAGTTATACAGTTCCAGCAGAACCTTGAATCCTTTCTTTTATTAGCCGAGGTATAGAATACAAGAGCAGGGAGGTTATGCTGGAACTATATGACTCATTGGTTAGGCCACAACTTGAATACTGTGTGCAGTTCTGGTCACCTCATTACAGAAAGGATGTACTTGCACTAGAGAGGGTACAGAGGAGATTTATGAGGATGTTGCTAGGACTGGAAAAATGCAGCTATGAGGAAAGATTGGACAGGCTGGGGTCATTCTCATTGGAACAGAGAAGGCTGAGGGGAGATTTGGTTGAAATGTTAAGGGGCCTGGATAGAGTGGACATGAAGGGTCTATTCACCTTAGCAGAGAGGGCAGTGACAAGGGGGCATAGATTTAAAGTGATTGGTAGAAAAATTAGAGGGAAGGTGAGGAAAAACTTTTTCACCCAGAGGGTGGTGATGGTCTGGAACTCACTGCCTGAAAGGGTAGTAGAGGTAGAGACCCTCTACTCATTCAAAAGGAGTCTGGATATGCACCTCAAGTGCTGTAAACTGCAGGGCTACGGACCAAATGCTGGAATGTGGGATTAGAATAGGTGGATTGTTTTTTGGCTGGCACAGACACGATGGGCCAAGTGGCCTCTTTCTGTGCCTGAAACTTTGTATGATTCTAAGGTTAGGTTGGAGAAGCTTGGGTTGTTCTTCTTGGAGCAAAGGAAATTGAGGGGAGATTTGATAGGTGTACAAGATTTTGACAGATTTGGATAGGGTAGACAAAGAAAAGCTGTTCCCAATCGCTGATTTAACAAGGACGAGGGACACAGATTTAAGGTTTTGGGAAGAGATGCAGGGAGCCAAGTGAGGAAGAACTTTTTGAAACAGTGAGTGGTAATGACCTAGAACCCATTGCCTACAAGGGTGTTGGAAGCGGAGACAATTAATAATTTCAAAAGGAAACTGGATGAGCACTTGAGGGAAATAACTTACAGGGCTAGGGGGATAGAGTCGGGGAATGGGACTGATTGGATTGCTCTACAGAGAGCCGGCATGGACTCGATGGACTGAATGGCCTCCTTCTGTGCCCTTATAGCTCTGACAGTAAATGAAAGCGTTGGGTTGGCTTCCTGACAGGTTCCCGCTTCCTCGATCATTGCCCGGAGGTAGGAGCGCAACGGCAATGTGTATGGCGGTGGGAAGATTGTTAATTCAATTTCTTTTGGGCCTCCTTATCTCGAGAGACAATGGATACGCGCCTGGAGGTGGTCAGTGGTTTGTGAAGCAGCGCCTGGAGTGGCTATAAAGGCCAATTCTAGAGTGACAGGCTCTTCCACAGGTGCTGCAGAGAAATTTGTTTGTCGGGGCTGTTGCACAGTTGGCTCTCCCCTTGCGCCTCTGTCTTTTTTCCTGCCAACTACTAAGTCTCTTCGACTCGTCACATTTTAGCCCTGTCTTTATGGCTGCCCGCCAGCTCTGGCGAACGCTGGCAACTGACTCCCACGACTTGTGATCAATGTCACAGGATTTCATGTCGCGTTTGCAGACGTCTTTAAAGCAGAGACGTGGACGGCCGGTGGGTCTGATACCAGTGGCGAGCTCGCTGTACAATGTGTCTTTGGGGATCCTGCCATCTTCCATGCGGCTCACATGGCCAAGCCACCTCAAGCGCCGCTGACTCAGTAGTGTGTACAAGCTGGGGATGTTGGCCGCCTCGAGGACTTCTGTGTTGGAGATACGGTCCTGCCA
This sequence comes from Heterodontus francisci, assembly GCF_036365525.1. NCBI lineage: Eukaryota > Metazoa > Chordata > Chondrichthyes > Heterodontiformes > Heterodontidae > Heterodontus > Heterodontus francisci. The sequence goes on along the minus strand of NC_090388.1, from coordinate 22,065,219 downwards.
CCTGATGCCAAGTATTCTCCGGAGGCAGCGAAGATGGAATGAATTGAGACGTCTCTCTTGGCTGACATATGTTGTCCAGGCCTCGCTGCCATAGAGCAAGGTACTGAGGACACAGGCCTGATACACTCGGACTTTTGTGTTCCGTGTCAGTGCGCCATTTTCCCACACTCTCTTGGCCAGTCTGGACACAGCAGTGGAAGCCTTACCCATGCGCTTGTTGATTTCTGCATCTAGAGACAGGTTACTGGTGATAGTTGAGCCTAGGTAGGTGAACTCTTGAACCACTTCCAGAGCGTGGTTGCTGATATTGATGGATGGAGCATTTCTGACGTCCTGTCCCATGATGTTCGTTTTCTTGAGGCTGATGGTTAGGCCAAATTCATTGCAGGCAGCCGCAATCCTGTCGATGATTCTCTGCAGATACTCTTCTGTGTGGGATGTTAATGCAGCATCGTCAGCAAAGAGGAGTTTCCTGATGAGGACTTTCCGTACTTTGGACTTCGCTCTTAGACGGGCAAGGTTGAACAACCTGCCCCCTGATCTTGTGTGGAGGAAATTAGTAATCCAATTAGTGAAGTACTTAGTGGGCATTTCGTGAGCAGACTGCAATTTTGCTATTGCGCAGCCTGCTGCTGTGATTGCACCTCGGCAAGTAAGAGGCTGCACAGTGGGAGGTAAAGGCAGCGTTACAGATGAATGAGGTCTAAATGATACCGGCAGAAAATGGCAAGGCTGCTGTCTTCCCATCTAACAGTCTTGCCATTGGAAAGTGTGGAATTGCTGGAGACAGATGTCTCCAATCGCCGCAGACCTCATGAAGTCTCAGCTGTTCCCCTGATGCTGATGGCAGCTGCAGTGCTTCCCTGCTGCTTGGGCTTCAGCAGCGCTCCCACTGGTCATTAATGGGGGCTGCCGGCCGCCCTTGCAGTGGGCTGCCCATCGTCCCTAATTGGATGGCGACCATGGAGCCAGCCTGTTAATTGGTCGCCTCCCATAAGATCCCACCGGAGGGTGCACAAGTGGGGTCGCGACCAGGAAATGGTCTCATAACCTGAGAATTCTATAAGTCTGGAAGATTCTGGCCAAATAATTAGAAAGGAGTCAGAAGCAGAAACATTGTTGCATGAGGAATGATGCACTTTATTATTTTTGTCCTTGAACAAACCCATGGGAAAATCAACTAGTCTAAATTCAATATCTTTTGAATGGGCTTTGATACAATTTTGAGTCAATGTGTACAGCACTGAAATCCTGGTGTACTTCTACAATTGAATATTTGTTTTGTTTACAAAACCTGTTCTCTTCAAAATGAGGAAATTTAATTGATAATGATCTCTGCATTCTGACTGACTTGCACAGTGGCAGCAGTGTGTACCATCTACAAGATGCACTATAGCAATGCACCAAGGCTACTCAGACAGCACCTTCCAAACCCATGACCTCTATCACCCAGAAGGACAAAGGCAGCAGATGCGTTGGAACACCACGACCTGCAAATTCCTCTCCAAGCCACACAACATCCTGACTTGGAACTATATCGCCATTTCTTCACTGTCACAGGGTCAAAATCCTGGAACTCCCTTCCGAACAGCCACATGGACTGCAGCAGTTCAAGAAAGCAGCTCACCACCACCTTCTTATGTGCAATTAGGGATAGGCAATAAATGCTGTCCTGGCCAGCAATGCCCACATCCCATGAAACAAATAAAAATAAAATTGATGTCATACTCTTAATCTGAGCATAAATCACCTTGACTTCTCAATGATTTTTGTCATCATAACTTGCTAAGTCATCATGGGATTTAATGTTTGTGTGAAGTGTCCATTTCTGTTGGGAACCAATTGTTGTGGTAATTTTAAAAAACAAAAAAAAAATCATCTTTATCATTTCACCAAGTTCAGTTGTGATTTAATTCAACAATGGGTACAATTTGTCTAGAAGAAATCAATATTGCTTCATTTAACTGAGGATTGCTTCTCACTTTTGTTCCCCTCCTCAGATATAATGAAAAATTAATCGATCTGAATAGAAACTTTCTTGATCCTTTTGAAAATAACACATCATCATTACAACCGGAAACCAAAGCAGTAATGAACTGGATTAGGAGTGAAACTTTTGTTCTGTCCATAAGTTTGCATGGAGGAGCTGTTGTCGCTAGCTACCCATATGATAACAAACATCCTGGTAATGCAGCTGAAAAATTTCCTTTTTTTAAGATATGCAAGGTTGCTGTACAGTAATTGATATTACAGGTAGATAATATCCTGAAGATTCATTTATCATATTCAAAACTCAGTATTTAGAGATATTCTATTTAATGCGTTAATCCTTTGAACACTTTTTATTCTTTTTGAGTTAGAAGTCATTATCATGTTTTACTGTAATTCACTACAGGGTCCCAGTAATTGAAATGCCAATGGGCTGGGATTTTGCTCTCCCCCAGGTTTTGGGTACCGTGTTGGGGGGGGTGGGGGGTGCCTGAAGATAGCTCTGGATGAGGGCCGTCACAGACCTTGATGCTGTGAGGGCCTGGCCCGCTCCTCCTGGCAGCAGCGAGGCTCCGTGGCGGCCCCCACCCCACCCTGCTGCTGGGCGATGGGACCACAATTAACATATTCAAATGAATGAAATTATTAAATTTAAATAGACTTACCTGCCTTCAGATCCCTGTCTGGAGAAACATGACACCACACTGGTGGGAAGGGGACAGGAGGTAAGTTTGTCAGTGCAGGGGGTGGGGGAACAGGGTCAAATATACATAATGGCTGTAGGGGATGATGGGAAGGGTTGAACCTTAAACCTTGTGCAGTTTGGGGGGAAAAGGTAAGATGTTTTGGGAGGGGAAGGGGAAAGTTATTGTAATTGTTATTCGGGGGGGGTGGGAAAGGAGCGTTAGAAATTTATTTATTTAATTTTGGAGGGTAGGACTTTAAAAATTTAAATTGGGCAGCAGGGCTGGCTGCCCTTCAAAAAGGGCGCCAGTGCCTGCACACAGGCAGCTGAAGACATTGCTGGGGACGGACTGCCCGCCCACGCCACGAGATTGGCGGGGACGGGCTGCCCCGGCTATTTAAGTGAGCCACCGCGATTGAGATTGCGGCGGCTCTGACGTGCGGTCCACACGGGCGGGCTGTCATTTTTTGAGCTTGGCGGCGGGCTCCTAAAATCCAGCCCAATATGTTTGGATGCTAATAATATACACACTTAGAATCTGTTATAAACCGTGTAAGATTTAGGTTTGGGAATCACTGATACCCAAGGGAGGGGATCGAGCTTATAATGTGATTTTAAAATAGTTTATGAAGAAGCAACAGTTTAAATATGATGGTGCATAAGCTAAATAGAAAATATGACCTGTAACAGATTACCAAGCCTAGCTTATACAGTGGGCAGAACGACGTTGGCAGTCTCCCTGATGGATGAGACAGGCGAGGTGTTGGTGGTTTCTTCGGGCCTCGGGGTCCTCAGTCTTCGTGACCTAACCAAAGTGTTAGGCAGTTGCCATCATAGACTCCAGTTCGGGAAGCTCTCCTTCTCTCTCCGTCTGTGTGACTATTTCTCTCCTGAGCACCTGTTTGTACACTTTATTTCTAGCGGCTTGTAGTTCACCCTGTGTCAATCACCTGTTCGAACCCTTCTAACCAATGACTGCAGGACAGGTACCTGAAGTGTTGGGGTGGTCACCTCCCCCATGTTCATCACTTGAGATCGAGGTCAGCTTTCAGATTACTTGATATCAAAGGTCATTTGTCAGTCCTTACCGGGCACTTGCACAGAAGATTCCCTTCCATCAGCTTAGGGAATGTTTATGGTGTCTAGTGGCTTCTATATGACCCCTTTGGGAATGTGATACTCTTCTTCCCCTATCTTGTTTGTACCAGTGATGGCCCTGACTGCTAAGAACGACTATTCTGCCCTTTTTTAGAGCGAGAGAGAGGGAACACAGCTTTCTCTGGGTCTGTTTCACACTACGCCTGCTGATTCTGTAAAAATTCTATATTACTCTGAGAAGTAGCATTTATCAAAAGCTCCCCATTTCTTACAAATGTATTATTCTTACTTGCAATGAAAAAATGCATAAATTTGAGAATTTATCTACTTTATAGACGTTCAAAATTAATTCCACAATTTTAAAATTAAATTTAATGTGGGTGTAGCTGGAAAGACCACCATTAATTTCACATTCCTAACAACCGAATGGCTTGTTCAGCTCTTCAGAGGTCCGTTAAGAGTTAATCGTTGGATTTGTTTCCATCCCTAAATTAGTCAACCAGTTGTGTTATTACAACAATCCAACAGTTTAATGGCACTTACTGATTTTTTTTTTCCATATTCTTAAACGTTGATCAAGCTGGCCCACTGGGCAGGGAACCAATCACTATGGGGGGAATCCCAAATGATGGGTTGCTCCCGACTACCTGACTGACCCACCTCCTGCGGCTCAGGTCAATAAAAATTCTTCCCATTCAATAGGAGGAGCAAATTCTTTGTTAGGCCAAAACCTGGAATGTAAAGGAAGATGACTGATGGTTACTTCTGTTTTTATGAGAATAATTCCAAGAACCACTATTATACTAGTTTCTGTTCTACTACTACAGATCCAAACCATGAAGTCCCTGATCCTCTGCTGTCTTTTAATAGAGACACAAGAGCACAAGAAATAGAAGCAGAAGTAGACCATATGGCCCATCGAGCCTGCTCTGCCATTCATTACGATCATGGCTGATCTTGGGCTTCAATTCCACTTTCCTGCCCACTCCCCATATCCCTTGATTCCCTGCGAGACCAAAAATCTATCTATACCAGCCTTAAATGTATTCAATGATGGAGCATCCACAACCCCCTGGGGTAGAGAATTCCAAAGATTCACAACCCTTTGAGTGAAGTAATTTCTCCTCATCTCAGTCCTAAATAATCGGCCCCATATCCTGAGACTGTGCCCCCGTGTTTTACATTCCCCGACCAGTGGAAATAATCTCTCAGTGTCTACCCTATCCAGCCCTTTTAGAATCTTAAATGTTTCAATGAGATCATCTCTCATTCTTCTAAACTCCAGAGAACATAGGCCCAATTTACCCAGCCTTTCATCATAGGACAACCCCCTCAACCCAGGGACTTATTTATTTATTTAGAGATATAGCACTGAAACAGGCCCTTCGGCCCACAGAGTCTGTGCCGACCATCAACCACCCATTTATACTAATCCTACATTAATCCCATTACCCTCTCACATCCCCACCTTCCCCCTACCTATACTAGGGGCAATTTATAATGGCCAATTTACCTACCAACCTGCAAGTCTTTGGCTGTGGGAAGAAACCGGAGCACCCGGCGAAAACCCACGCAGGCACAGGGAGAACTTGCAAATTCCGTACAGGCAGTAACAAGAATTGAACCCGGGTCACTGGAGCTGTGAGGCTGCGGTGCTAACCACTGCGCCACTGAGTAAATCTTAGCTGCACCGCCTCCAGTGCAAGTATATATTTTATGATTCTGATATGTCTTCCTTTTTCCTTAACCAAGGATTTCCCCCCATTGTGGTTGACAGGGCCCTCGACCGTGCCCGGCCCATTTCCCGCAACTTTACCTTCACCCCTTCCCTTCCCTCCCAGAACCGCGACAGGTTTCCCCTTGTCCTCACTTTCTACTCCACCAGCCTCCACATCCAAAGGATCATCCTCCACCATTTCTGCCACCTCCAGCGTGATGTCACTACCAAAGGCATCTTCACCTCCCCTGTCAGCATTCCGAACTTATCGTTCCCTCCGTGACACCCTGGTCCACTCCTCCATTACCCCCACACCTCGTCCCCTTCCCACGGCACCTTCCCATGCAATCGCAGGAGGTGTAACACCTGCCCTTTTACCTCCTCTCTCCTCACTATCCAAGGCCCCAAACACTCCTTTCAGGTGAAACAGCGATTTACTTGTACATTTTTCAATTCAGTATACTGTATTCGCTGCTCACAATGTGGTCTCCTCTACATTGGGAGACTAAACGCAGATTGGGTGACCGCTTTGCAGAACACCTCCGCTCAGTCCAAAAGCATGACCCCGAGCTTCCGGTTGCTTGCCATTTCAACACACCCCCTTGCTCTCATGCCCACATATCTGTCCTGGGCTTGCTGCAGTGTTCCACTGAACATCAATGCAAGCTCAAGGAACAGCATCTCATTTACCGATTAGACATGCTACAGCCTGCCGGACTGAACATTGAGTTCAATAATTTCAGAGCATGTCGGGCCCCCCTTTTTATAGTTATTTTTTCTTTTTTTTAATTTCTTTTTATTTGTTTATTTTATTTTAGTTTGTTTCATCATTCATTTTTTTTACCATGTGCCTACCCACCTTTTTTTTCATGGTTGTGCTTTGGGCCAGGGTTGTTCATTTTTCTGTCAATTAACACCCTCTTTGCACTAACGCTTTGTCTTTCAGCACACCATTAACATACCGTTTGCCTTTGCTCCATGACCTTCTGGTCAGTTATTCTCTGTGACCCTCTGTCCTATCAACACCTTCTCTTTTGTTATCTCTTGCCCCACCTGCTTAAAACCTATTACATTTCCACCATTTGCCAGTTCTGATGAACAGTCACTGACCTGAAACATTAACTCTGCTTCTCGCTCCACAGATGCTGCCAGACCTCCTGAGTATTTCCAGCATCTGCGGTATTTTGCTTTTATATCCTTTCTTAAATGTGGAGACCAAAACTGCACACAGTATTCCAGGTGCAGTCTCACCAAAGCCTTGTACAGTTTTAGTAAGACTTCTTTATTCCTGTACTCCAATTCCCTTGCAATAAAGGAAAACATGCCATTTGCCTTCCTAATGGGCCTGCTGCACCTGCACATACAGATGTGCCTTAAATCAATCTTGTATCTGCCCATTTTCAATTTGAAAAATACCCTTGGTTCTGCTACAATATGCTTGTCACCAAATTGCTTAACTTCTTGTTATATCAATGGGCTGAAACCCATAATTGAGCTGGATTTTGTTCTCCCCCAGGTGTCGTTCCTTGGCGGGGGGTGGGGGCTGCAGATGGCTCAGGATGAGAACCGCCACAGACATTGGCGCCATGAGGGCCCGGCCTGATCCTCCCAGTGGCGGTGAGGCTCCGTGGTGGCGCCCCTGCTGCTGGGCGACGGGACCTCAATTAAAATATTCAAAACAATAAAATGAGTACATTTAAATAGACTTATCTGCAATCTCCGGCACGGCACGGCAGCCGTCACTCCCGCACCTTCAAATCCCCGTTCGGGGAAACACAGTGCCACACTGGTGGGGAGGGGGGAGGAGGTAAGATTTTCAGCGTGGGGGGTGGGGTGGGCATGGGGTCAAATAAATGTAATCCTGTAGTGGATGGTGGGAGGGGTTGACCTTTAAACTTTCTGCAGTTTGTGGTGGGGGGGGGGAGGTCAGATGTAAAAGGTAAGTGTTTTTGGTGGAAGGGAAATAGTTACTGTAATTGCTATTGGGGGGGAACAGGCGTTATAAATTTATTTACTTAATTTTGGGGGGGGGTTACTTATTTAAAAATTTAAATGTGCCAGCAGGGCTGGCTGCCCTTTAAAAATGGCGCCACGCCTGCGTGATTGGGGGGGGGGGGGGGGGGGGGTGCCGCCCCAGCCACTCAAATGAGCCACTGCGCCGGAGATTGCGGCAGCTCTTTCACATGCCATTTTTTGAGCTTGCAGCCAACATCGGCAGCAAGCTGTTAAAATCCAGCCCATTGTCTTTTTATTCTTGGTGTCCATTTAGCTTCAATGCTAAACTTGAGTTTCTGTCTCTCTGCAAAAGGCATGCAACCTTCAGGTTACAGCAAGTGTCCCGATGATGATGTCTTCATCTTTCTTGCAAAGAATTACTCTTATAGCCATGGATGCATGTTCAGTGGAGATGAATGTGAAAATACGCCATTCTTTCAGGATGGAATTACCAATGGTGCTGACTGGTATCCTTTTCCAGGTAAACCTTGTATGGATAATTGTTTTTATGTCACATTGGGAATTACCTCCACCATCTAACCTGAAATAAATGAGAAGAACCATGAAGGAGAATTGTTGGTATGCAGGTTTATAACTTATTGAAGAAAGGGCAAGAATTTTGACCCTCTTTCAATACCTCATCTGTCTATTGCAGATTATCGTGAAAAACAGAGTTTTGTAATCCCGTTCAATCTTGTTTAAGTCTATGGAATGAAAATTCAATATTGTTTGGTTAATTTTATTTTGGATGTGAAACAGGTGTAATAAATTTAGTATTGCAAAGGCTCAAATGCAATGGCACTCAGAGCACTGCTAAATTGACCGGGGCCTTCCTTAAGTGGCCCTGACAGACCTAATTTCAACATGGAATTGAAGGTCTAGTGCCTGTTTCCAGAACCATTTAGGAAATTTGTCTGCCCAGAGCAAAACTGTCACCGGCTTGCTCAGCTCAGCATTACCTGGACTACAAGCAGCCTAACCAGTGGTCCGGGAAGTGACCGCTGAATGCTGCTACAAAAATGCATGTTTTTTTTTGCCATACTTATCTTTTGATGTAAATCTGGGAAGAGTAGAGTGTTCCTTCCAGCTCCACAGCATTACTCTTGGTTGCTGCTATGTTCCTATGTTCCATACCTATCATTTTGCTGTCACTTGTAAAATCTTTCTCCTTGGATCATCAGACACAGAGGAACAACAAAAAAAACTTATATTTATATAGGTTTAGGGAGAGAATTCCAGAGCTTAAGCCATAGGCAGCTGAAGGCACAGTCACCGTTGTGGAGCAATTAAAATCAGGGGTGCTCAAGTCACCAGAATTGGAGGAGTGTAGATGTCTTGTGGTTTGTAAGGCTGGAGGAGATTAGAGATAGGGAGGAGCCAGGCCATAGTGGAATTTGAAAACAACGATGAAAATTTTAAAATCAAGGCTTTGTTTCGCCGGGAGCCAGTGTGGGCCAGTGAGGATGAGCAGCATCTGGTGTAAGTGACCTCAAGTTTATGGAAGGTAGAATGTGGGAGGCTGACTAGGAGTATGTTAGAACAGTCATGTCTAGAACTAACAAAGGCATGGATGTGGGCATCAGAAGAACTGAAGCAGTGGTGGATGTTATGGAGGTAGGAATAGTGACGATGCAGATATGTGGTTGAAAGCTCATCTTGGGGTCAAATATGATACTGACGTTGCAAACAGTTTGGTTCAGCCTCAAACAGTTGCCAGGGAGAGGAATGGAATTGGTGGCAAGGGAGTGGAGTTTGTGGTGGGGACTGAAGACAATGGCTTCAGTCTTCCCAATATTTAATTGGAGGAAATTTCTGCTGATTGAGTAGTGGATGTCGGAAGAGCAGTCTGATAACTTAGAGACAGTGGAGAGGTTAAGAGAGATGGTGGTGAGGTAGAGTTAGGTATCTTCAGAGTACATGTAGAAACTGATGTGTTTTTGGATGATGTCACTGAGGGGTAGCATGTAGATGAAAAATAGTAGGGGGCCAAGGCTAGATCTTTGGGGGACACCAGAAGTAACTGTGCGGGAATGGGAAGAGAAGCCACTGATGGCAATTTTGTGACTATGATTAGATAGGAAAATTCCTTCTTCTGAAGACTTGAACACATGTGAGAAGAAGATCCCAAACAGTGTAGGTGCGAGAACACAGCCCTGTTTCACGTCACTCAGGATAGGAAAGGGGTCTGATGAGGCACCGCTATGCTGAATTGTGCCTTTCATATTGTCATGGAATGAGGTGATGATACTTAGTAGCTTTGGTGGACATCCAATCTTTTCTAGTAGTCTGAAGAGACCACGCCTGCTGAAGAGGTCAAAGACTTTGGTGAGATCTATGAAAGCAACGTAGAGGGGCATCTGTTGTTCTCGGCATTTCTCCTGTAGCTGGCAAAGGGAGAACAGCATGTCAATGGTGGAGCTCTCTGCTCGAAAGTCGCACTGTGCCTTAGGGTAGACACGCTCAGCCAGCTTCTGGAGTCTGTTTAAAATGACTCGAGCGAAGACTTTCCCCACTATGCTTAGCAGGGAGATTCCACAGTAGTTGTTGTTGCAGTCACCGCGGTCACCCTTGTTCTTATAGAGGGTGATGATATTAGCATCGAACATGTCCTGTGGTACTGCTCCCACAACCCAGCACAATGACAAATCAGTCTGAAGCTAACTTTGTTTCTGCTTGTGTCTTCTGCAAACCACTGATAAAGCTGCTTAACACAATTTTATCGAAAATGTTAATCTGCTGTCTTCCTGCCTTTTCAGGATGCGCAACTTGTTTACGTGAATTTTCTTTTGCCCCGTTCCTCCTCCTTGATTCTATCTCTTCCAAAGAGAAACTAGATCTTTCTGGCCTTTATTTTTCACACTTCTCCTGGAACTCTCAACCTTCATTTTTATTAAAAATATAAAAACATCTGTCCATTGCTTCATTCTTTCTTTTTGACCATTAATGCCTACCTCATGTCTTATCCTGCCAGGTTTAACAGACCCTCTTCTGTCTGGACTCAAATATCTCTGGCCTTGATAATTCCCTCCCATTGTCCTCAAGATGAGCGCCTCCAAAGTTACTCCTACTCCTGGCCTCTTTGGTGTGTCTCATTTCTATTCTATCTTCCCTCCCTCCCCCCCCCAACCATGTAAATTATGACAACCTTTACTATTTTTCTTTCCTTTCTCATCTGTTTTATGTAACCCAGCCACCTTTTCAGGTCATATGAACATACAAATTAGGAGCAGAAGTAGGCCATTCGGCCCCTCATGCCCGTTCCTTCATTCAATAAGATCATAACTGATCTGTTTATGTCTCGAATTCCACACTCCCATCTACCCCTGATAACTTTTGATTCCCTTGCCTAACAAGAATCTATCTACCTCCGCCTCCACCAGCTTCTGAGGTAGAGAGTTCCAAAGTCGCACAACCCTCAGAGAAAAAACTTTTCCTCATCTCTGTTCTAAAGGGGCGACTCCTAATTTAAAACAGTGCCCCCTAGTTCTGGACTCACCACAAGAGGAAACATCCTTTCCACATCCACCTTGTCAAGACCGTTCAGGATCTTATATACTTCAATCAAGTCTCTCCTCACTCTTCTAAACTCCAGAGAAAATAAGCCCAAGCTGTCCAACTTTTCCTCATGGCCAACCCGCTCATTCCAGGTATCAATCTAGTAAACATCCTCTGAACTGCCTCCAACGCATTTACATCCTTCCTTAAATAAGGAGACCAAAACTGCACACAGTATTCAAGATGTGGTCTCACCAATGCCTTGTATAACTGAAGCATAACATCCTTACTTTTATTTTCAATTCCGCTCGTAATAAAGGATGGCATTCCATTCGCCTTCTTTATGAATTGCTGTACCTACATAGTAATGTTTTGTGACTCATGCACTAGAACACCTAGGTTCCTCTGCACCACGAAATCCTGCAGTCGTTCTCCGTTTAAGTAATGCTCTGCTTTTTTATTCTTCCCGCCAAAGTGAACAAATTCACATTTTCCCACATTATACTCCATCTGCCAGATTTTTGCCCACTCTATCTATCTATATTGGTCTGCAACCTCCTTACATCCTCTTCACAACATACTTTCCTACCTAACTTTGTGTCATCTGCAAATTTAGCTACCAAGCCATCGCTCCCCTCATCTAAGTCATTGATATAAATTCTAAAAAGTTGAGGCCCCAGGACTCCATTCATCACATCCTGCCAATCAGAAAAGGATCCATTTACGCCTACTCTCTGTTTTCTGCCAGCCAGCCAATCTTCTATCCATGCTAATGTGTTACCCCCTAAGCCATGAGCTCCTACTTTGCGCAATAACCTTTTATGTGGCACCTTGTCAAGTGCCTTCTGGAAATCCAAGTACAGTACGTCAATGGACTCCCCTTTATCCACAGCTCATGTTACTCCTTCAAAGAACTCCAATAAATTGGTTAAACAAGATTTCCCTTTCACAAAACCATGCTGACTATTGCCGATTACCTTGAGTTTTTCTAAGTGCCCAGCTATAGCCTTCTTAATGATCGATTCCCCACGACAGACATCAAGCTAACTGGCCTATAGTTACCTGTTTTCTGTCTCCACACCACCACCCCCACCCGCCCCCCCCCCCCCCCCCACCTCTTCTTTAATAGAGGGGTTATATTTGCTACTTTCCAGTCTGATGGAACCTTTCCAGAATCCAGCGAATTTTGAAAAATTAACACTAACTACCTCATTAGTCACCTCTTTTAAGAACCTAGGATGAAGCCCATCAGGACCCGGGGACTTGTCAGCCCGCAGTTCCATCAGTTTGCTCAGTAACCTTTCCCTGATGATTGTAATTTCACCAAGATTGTAAGAAAGGGACTGCAATAATCATGGGCGATTTTAATATGCATATAGACTGGATTAATCAAATTGGCAAGGGTAGCCTCGAGGGAGAGTTCATTGAATGTATTAGAGATTGTTTTTTGGAGCAATATGTTGTGGAACCAACCAGGGAGCAGACTATTCTAGATTTGGTATTGTGTAATGAGGTGGGATTAATTAATGATCTCATAGTTAAGGATCCTCTAGGGAAGAGTGATCATAGCATGCTAGAATTTCAAATTCAGTTTGAGGGCAAGAAACTGGAGTCCCACACTAGCGTTCGGGAGTTAAACAAAGGTAATTACATAGGCGTGAGGAATGATTTGGCCCTAGTGGACTGGGCAGGAAGGTACTATAACCAAATTTTCAGATGACACTAAAATAGGTGGGATAGTAAGTTGCAATAAAGAAATAAGAAATTTACAAATGGATATAGATAGGTTAGGTGAATGGGCCAAAATTTGGCAGGTGGAGTTTAACGTGGATAAGTGTGAGGTTATCCATTTTGGTCGGAAGAATAGAAAGGCAAATTATCATCTAAATGGAAAGAAACTTCAGCTTCGGTGCAGACGGATCTGGGTGTCCTCGTGCATGAATCGCAGAAAGCTAGTATGCAGGTACAGCAGGTAATAAGGAAGGCAAATGGAACTTTGGCATTTATTGCTAAAGGAATAGAATACAAAAGTAGGGAAGTGGTGCTGCAACTGTACAAGGCATTAGTGAGACCGCACCTGGAGTATTGCGTACAGTGTTGGTCCCCTTACTTGAGGAGGAATGTAGTTGCATTGGAAGCAGTTCAGAGGAGGTTCACTAGATTGATTCCAGGGATGAGGGGTTAGTCTTATGAAGCGAGATTGAGCAGTTTAGGCCTTTACTCTCTCGAGTTTAGAAGAATGAGAGGAGATCTAATTGAGGTGTATAAGATGATTAAGGGGATTAACAAAGTAGACATGTTTCCTCTTGTGGGACGAACTAGAACAAGAGGTCATAGTTTTAGGATAAGGGGTAGCAGATTTAAAACAGAGATGAGGAGAAATTACTTCTCTCAAAGGGTCATGAGTCTATGGCATTCACTACCCCAGAGTGCGGTGGATGACGGGACATTGAGTAAATTTTAAGGAGGAGATAGACAGATTTTTAATTAGTAAAGGGTTGAAGGGTGATGGAGAACAGGCAGGAAAGTGGAGTTGAGGCCGAGATGAGATCAGCCATGATCGTATTGAATGGCAGAGCAGGCTCGAGGGGCTGAATTGCCTACTCCTGCTCCTAGTTCTTATGACCTTATGACCTTAAGTCCCTCCCTTCCATCTCCTGATTTACAGCTATTACTGGAATGATTTTTGGATCCTCTATAGTGAAGACCGAAGCAAAATATTTGTTCATCCACCATTTCCTTATTATTTACTATTAACTCCCCATTCTCACTCTCTGGAGGACCAACTTTACTTACTCTTTTCCTTTTTAAATACCCGTAGAAACTCTTGCTATCTGTTTTTACATTTCTAGCTTGCTTCCTCTCATACTCTAATTTCTTTCTGCTGCTCCTGATGTCAGTTGTCCTCTGATTACTACTCCCTTGCCTTTCTAGTGTTCAGCTGTGGATTCATGCTATCTTGTGTGTCTTTCAGCTTTCTCTATAGGGCCCATTGAGCCACTTGTCTCTGCCTTGTTATAAGCAGCAGCTCCATCTGCCCAAATTCCTATCTCACTGACTTTTTCCTACCCTGTGAACCTGCTGGGGATAAAACCTCCCAAAACTCCTGCTCACCGCATCCACCAGTACCCCCCTTGAATTCTGCTGTCAGATCAATATAACAATTTTGTTGTCTGTATTTCCCTGTGATCAAGGCCCTTGGCATCAACAATCTGGCTTGGACTAAAACTCGAGTGGCCCATACTGAAGTCTTCCAACACCTTTCCAGCACCCACTCCACCCAAACAGTGGCATGGCCTGTATCACTAAGCAACATATTGTTGCTTCCCTCTACTCCTCTGACACTCCACTCCCTATTCACTGACTCCATCCCTCTCCTTGCCGACTGTCCGAGGCTGAACCAGACTATTCGCAACCTTAGTCTCATATTTGACCCCAAGATGAGCTTTCAGTGATGTATTGTGCCATCACTAAGACCGCCTATTTCCATCTTTGTAACATCACCCAAGTCCGCCCCTGCCTCAGATCATCTGCTGCTGAAACCCTCATCCATGCCTTTGTCATTTCTAGATTTGACTACTCCAATGTACTCCTGGCCAACCTCTCATGTTGTACCAGCCGTAAACTTGACGTCATCCAAAACTCTGCTACCTGTGTCCTAATTCTCACCAAGTCCCGTTCACCCATCATCCCTGTGCTCATTGACCTGCACTGGCTCTCAGTTAATCCATGCCTCCATTTTTAAATTCTCATCCTTGTTTTCAAACCTATCTATCTCTGTAATCTCCTCCAGCAGCATAACCCTCCGATATATCCAGCCTCTTGAGGATCCCCAATTTTAATTGCTCCACCGTTGGTGGCCATGCCTTTAGCTGCCTAGGCTCTAAGCTTTGGAATTCCCTCCCTAAACCTCTTTGCCTCTCTATCTCTCTTCATAAGCTCCTTGAAGCCTATCTCTTTGATCAAGCTTTTTCTCATCTGCTCTAACATCTCCTTATGTGGCTCGGTGTCATATGTCGTTTCATAATGCAGCTGTGAAGCACCTTTGGAATCTTTTATTACATTTAAAGGTGCTATATAAATACAAGTTCATGTTTCCTCCTCTGAACACCTCACCCTGTTCCACTATTCCTGCTTCACCTTTAAAATCCGATTGCTAGCAGCACCACTCCAAGCTCCACCCCAAGTTTCTCAGAGATATCTTCCCTCTGAAATGAGGAAGTCCTCATCCACTGTGATTTCAATGACCTCACCACCACATGCTTTTTCAACTCTGAATTCACTCTCCTCCTCCCCTCCCTGAACCTTACCCTTCATATATCATAACTATTATTCAATTTATGTTGTTAACTATTACTAAATTTGGCCTTTAAACCTTTTCTGTTAGGTGGAATGCAAGACTTCAACTACATTTTTGGACAGTGTTTTGAGCTAACTGTAGAGCTGTCGTGTTGTAAAAATCCACCAGCAATGACTCTGGAAGAATTCTGGATTGAAAATCAAGTCTCCTTGATTAATTTCTTCAAATTTGCTCATCTAGGTATGTGCATGTTTTCATTTGTGCCATTGGCACAAAATTCAGCCCTGAGTTTCTAACTGGTACCTATCTATTCTGCAGCATTAGATGCGCATGTTTGGAGAATTGTAAGTTGACAAGCAGAAACTATACCACAGCTATACCCTTTTCCTAAGGAATATTGTGGTAAGCATTATGCACACAGTAAATAGTTGAAATTGGTAATGACCAAGGAGATCTCAACAGCTATCCATGCAAATCTACTTTATAATTTATTTTTACCAATATCTCCATTTATACAGGTATAAAAGGGCAGGTTCTGGACAGTAAAGGTGCTCCCATAGAAAATGCAATAGTGGAGGTTCAAGGCAGAAAAAACATCATTCCTTATCGAACTAATAAATGGGGAGAATATTACAGACTCCTGTTACCTGGATTATATACCCTGAATGTAAGTCAATTTAATTACTCTTGTGCCCAGTCACATTTGTCTTGCGGTATTTTGTTGTATTTATAATGAATGCAGAAAGACACAGGGAACAACAATGCAATTCAGTTCACCTTGGGTAAAGATGAGCTGCCACTCAACAGATAATATTCATTTCAGGGCAATGAAGCATTTACTCTGAGACGTTTCACAGACTTTGTACTGTAATTTTCAGTTTTTTAAAAGTATCTCTATATAAACTGGTAATACGTGCAAGGGAGAATGTCCCGAGACACCCCCCCATGTTACTGGCAGGGCTTTGCACATAGTGGATGGCTTCATGAAAGTTCTAGATGTACTGGCAGTGGCATGGGGTCTCAGAAAATCACACCCAGAATATTGAAATGCTAGTGCTAATTCTCTTAAAAACACTTACGGATCATATGCTTTGCAAAAATATCTGTAGCCGTCATCCATAGATTCCTGCAGCACAGGAGGCCATTTGGCCCATTGCGCCTGTGCTGGCTTTTTGAAAGAGCTATTCCATCGCAATCATTTTTCCACTGAAGAAACTGGGTTTACTGTGTCTATTCCTTTTCCTCAGAAAGATGAGAAAGTGGCATTTGTCAGTGAGCTATGATGATTTGTATTATTTTGTTTTTGGAAAGTGCTTATATACGTACAAGCAGGTAGCACTGAAAACAAATGGAAAATATTCACTAGTACAATGAAGATCTTGAGATTAACTGAAGTGAAATGGGTTTTTAAAGTCTAATTCTCAGTTTAAAAACAAGAAACTGCCGAACAGCAGTTTGAGCAAAACATTTCAGCTGGACTAGTGTGTGCTTTCTCTCAGGTTTTGAAGCCTTTGCTGTGCTACTTTCAATTTATAATGGGTTGGACTGTAGGCAACCACAGCATTCCCAGCATGCAGTGAGCAGTCATGATCTGAAAAAAGCTGGCTTAATTTTAGGGTTGTATCATATGTACAAGAACAGGAAAAAAATAATTGGTCCATCCAACTTGTCTTATCCAGCTTACACGTACCATCAAACTGCCATCACCCACAAGTCTCACAATCCTCTGGAGAGGCAAACAGAAAAAAAAAATCTTGGGGAGAGTTAGGACTCACGAAGGAATCTGAGCGGGTTCCGGAAGTCTACATTAAATGATAACACCAGTGGCTTCCGGCCTCATATACTTTCTATAACTCAATGTCTTGCACACACTGTAACTCGTCAAATCCCTTTTTTGAAGGCCTGTAATGAATCCAAGATTTACAGTGTTCTTGCAATCTGTTCCAAAGGCTGACAATTCTCTATGAAAAAGAAATGCAGCTTGGCATCTATCTAATGCTATGTTTTCTTATTTTGCACTGATACCCCCTCATCCTCCCTATACAGCTCATAAACAATGGCTCCGTATATCCAATTGTATGGGCTGCTAGCCCTGACAGATACTGATCTGTGACTAATAAATGACTGGCAGCTAGGAATCAATGCATACATTTTTCAAATATTAAAGCAGAAATAAGAGGGAGATCTGTTGATGTAAGCAAAGGGAATAGGTCTTTGTTTAACATAAAACCTGCCCTCCCATTTTTTCTTTTAGCTACATGTGCTGAAAATCTATTCATCCAAAACAAAACGGTGCAAAGCTTTCAGATTCAATTGTTGAAATTGTTCTAAATCATGTGTTGAGTGCTTTACTTGATCTCAAAGGAAAATAGCTTGTTTATGATTATGATATAATAGAAAACTAACAAATCGAATCTTTTAACTTTTTCTCTTCAAGGTTACTGTGCCAGGAATTGAATCAAGGACAACTGAGCTGCAAGTTTTTAATAACCTGGCAAATTTCTCGGCACTGATCTTTAACTTTAATTTCAATTCTATTTTTAGACATGCGACATCTCTTAACGATGATACTTATCAACAATATAATACTGCTAGCAGAATACAACAAAACACAATTTTTTTGATATCTATTGTGTTTTGCTCCGTTTTAATTTATTAGCTAACGGATAGAGGTGTTTTGATGCTATATCTATAACCGATCTCTAAATCCTGTTACATAAAATCTGATCAGACTGTAGTATCCTGCTAATTATAAATATTAACATGACAATCAAGATAATTTAGAACTGATAGTTTGAATAATAAGTTCATTTTAAAATCTGGATAAGATCAAATTTCATCTAAAAGACAGTATTTACAGAAATATACAATATTACCATGGATTTATCATGTTAGTTTAGCTGTGACACCATGACATAGGAAGAATTCTCAGCAACCACAACCCGAGTACTTATGTTATCAAAGATCAAGACAAACAACGCTAGCACTATCTGTAAGTATCTGATCGAGAAATTTGAGAGTAAAGCCATGTGCTATTGCAGAATTTGTTTGTAAGAACTTGGGAAACTTTATCATTTAATGTTTGAAGTCATGTTTAAGATGCTTTGTTGAACATGGGAATGTTTAACATTGGGCCATTAAATTTGAAAAGAATTCCATTCAACATTGAGTATCAAATTTTGTAAAACATTGAAGGACTTACATTGAGCTTACAGCACAGAAACATATCATTCAGCCCAGTTGGCCTATGCCGACATTTATCCTCCACACGAGCCTCCTCCTACCTTACTTTATCTAACCATATCAGCATACCCTTCTATTTCTTTCTCCCTCATGTAGTTTTCCCTTAAATGCATCTATGCTATTTGCCTGAACTACTCCATGTATTAGCGGGTTCCACATTCTTACCACTCTTTGGGTAAAGAAGTTTCTCTTGAATTCTCTGTTGGATTTATTAGTGATCTCTAGTTTTAGACTCCCCCATAAGTGGAAACATCTTCTCTATGCCGACCCTATTAAACCTTTTCATCATCTTAAAGACCTCTATTAGGTTACCTGTCAGTCTTCTCTTTTATGTAGAGAAAAGAGCTTCAGTCTATTCATTGTTTCCTGATAAGTATATCTTCTCAGATCTGGTATCATCCTTGTGAATCTTTTTATTTTGCACATTCCTCAATTACACAAATATCATACCAGAAATGTTGGGGAACACAGGGCTTAGTGAGAGAGAGGAACTGAAAGAAATCAGTATTAGTAGAGAAATGGTGTTGGGGAAATTGATGGGATTGAAAGCCGATAAATCCCCAGGGCCTAATGGTATGCATCCCACTTAAGGAAGTGGCCCGAGAAATAGTGGATGCATTGGTGGTCATCTTCCAAGATTCTATAGACTCTGGAACAGTTCCTACAAATCGGAGGGTAGCTAATGTAACCCCACTATTTAAAAAGGGAGGTAGAGAGAAAGGAATTATAGACCAGTCAGCCTGATGTCAGTAGTGAGGAAAATTCTAGAGTCCATTATCAAAGATTTTATAGCAAAGCACTTGGAGAACAGTGGTAGAATGGGACAGAGTCAGCATGGATTTACGAAAGGGAAATTATGCTTGACAAATCTATTAGAATTCTTCGAGGATGTAACTAGTAGAGTTGATGAGGGGGAGCCAATGGATGTGGTTTATTTGGACTTTCAGAAGGCTTTCGACAAAGTCCCACATATGAGATTAGCATCTAAAATTAAAGCGCATGGGATTGGGGGTAGCGTATTGCGATGGATAGAAAATTGGTTGGCGGACAGGAAACAAGGAGTAGGGATAAATGGGTGTTTATCCGAATGGCAGGCAGTGACTAGTGGGGTACTGCAGGGATCGGTGCTAGTACCCCAGCTATTCACAATATACATTAATGATTTAGATGAGGGAACTAAACGTAATATCCCAAATTTGCAGATGACACAAAACTGGGTGGGAGGGTGAGTTGTGAGGAGGATGCAGAGAGGCTTCAGGGTGATTTGGACAAGTTGACTGAGTGGGCTAATGCATGGCAGGTGCAATATAATGTGGATAAATGTGAGGTTATCCACTTTGGTAGCAAAAACAGGAAGGCAGATTATTATCTGAACGGCAATAAACTGAGAGAGGGGAATATGCAGCGAGACCTGGGTGTTCTCACTGAAGGTAAGCATGCAGGTGCAACAGGCGGTAAAAAAGGCAAATGGTATGTTGGCCTTCATAGTGAAAGGATTCGAGTACAGAAGCAGAGATGTCTTGCTGCAATTATACAGGGCCTTGGTGAGACCACACCTGGAATATTATGTGCAGTTTTGGTCTCCTTATCTGAGGAAGGATGTTCTTGCTATAGAGGGAGTGCAGCGAAGGTTTACCAGACTGATTCCTGGGATGGCAGGACTGACGTATGAGGAGAGATTGAGTTGGTTAGCATTATATTCGCTGGAGTTCAGAAGAGTGAGGGGGATCTCATAGAAACCTATAAAATTCTAACCGGACTTGACAGGATAGATGCAGGAAGGATGTTCCCAATGGTGGAGGAGTCCAGAACCAGGGGTCATAGTCTAAGGATACGGGGTAAACCTTTCAGGACTGAGATGAGGAGAAATTTCTTCACCCAGAGAGTGGTGAGCCTGTGGAATTCGCTACCACAGAAAGCAGTTGAGGCCAAAACATTGTATGTTTTCAAAAAGAGTTAGATATACCTCTTGGGTCTAAAGGGATCAACGGGTATGGGGCGAAAACCGGAACAGGCTACTGAGTTGGATGATCAGCTATGATCATAATGAATGATGGAGCAGGCTCGAAGGGCCAAATGGCCTACTCCTGCTCCTATTTTCTATATTTTAAGTCTCTATTTTATAATATGGAGACCAGTATTTTTCACAGTGCCAAGCAACCAGATAATATTGATACAATTCCTGCCTTGTGGTGGGAAGCTTTCAGTGTGATGAACTGCATTTTTACAGAACAAATTGCAGATGCAAGAGGAATAGGATGTTGTAATACACCAGAATTTCATCATCAAAAACACCAGAATTTCATCAAGAGAAACAGTTTCCTTTTATTCATTCTCAGGATGTGGGTGTTGAGTGCTCCCTCTAAGCTGCACAGCAGCCCAGAGGTTCCCACACAAGCTGAGCACAAGTCGGCCTCTTTAAGTTATTGCTTGTGCTCAGCTGCATAAAAAAATTTAAAGGTCCAGAACACTTAAAAGTATAGGCCACGGACAACAAAAAAGAAATTGGAGGGGATATTGGTTGCAGATAAGCTTCACCTTTATTATCCATCGCTGGTTGCCGTGACGTAGTGGTTTGATAAAACTAAGTGACTTGCTAGGCCACTTCAGAGGGCAGTTAACAGCCAATGTTGGGAAAACAAGGCGCCCGTCCGTGGGCTTGTGATGGCGGGGGGGGGGGTTTGGGTCCCTCCTTTGTGAGCAATTCGTGGCACACAGAGGCCCCCCCCCACCAGGAATTACTGTAACCCCTGGAATCCCCTCCCCCGGACCAAAATGTCAACCCACCCTCGTCGGGGCCTTCCGGACCGCCTCAGTGACCCCGCCTCACTATCTCGGGTCTGGAATTCCAACACTGGGCCTGTGTCCGCGGCCTCTGCAGTTCTGGCAGTGGCCACGGCTCCTGGTAGCGCTGCTAGTACTGTTGAGCTGCCAGCACTGTGATTGGCCGGCAGCACTTGGGGGGTGGGATCTGTCCCTATTAAGCGTTTAAAGGGATGGGGCTACTGCCTCCTTAAACTTTGACCCCAAAAGACTGGAGGATTACTCCTGGGGTAAGAAAAAATGCAAAAGCGGGGCTCCCCGCATCTTTTTTGCCCCGCGCTGGGACCCAGCCTCCTGCATAAAATCCAGTCCTTGGTGTGGGAGTCATGCATCGCCAGACCAAGTAAAGGCAGCAGGTTTCCTTCACAAAAAACATTAGTGAAGCAGCTGTGTTCTTAGAACAATTCCAATAGCTTATTACTTACTTTTACCACCACCTTTCTCGACCCCTCCACTGTCTCTAAATTGTCAGACTGCTTGTCCAACATCCTGTACTGGATGAGCAGAAATTTGGTCCAACTAAATATTGAGAAGACTGAAACCATTGCCTTTGGTCCCCACCATAAACTCCACTGCCTAACCGCTGACTCCATCCCTCTCCCTCACAACTGTCTGAGGCTGAACAAGACTGTTGTCAGTCTTGGCATCATATTTGACCCCAAGCTGAGCTTATGACTACATATCTGCACCGAACTAAGACCACCTATTTCCAGCTCCATAACATCGTGGGACTCCACCCCTACTTCAGCTTATCTGTTGCTGAAACCCTCAACCATCCCAAATTGTGAAACTGAATTCAATAAATTTTGTCATTTGTAGACTGGCACTAGAATAAAATGACCACAAAAGCAGCTGGATTGTTGTAAAAACCCATAAGGTTTATTAATGCTGTTTCTGATCTGGGTTACATGTGACTTCAATTCTACACTACATGGTTGATTCTCTTTGAAATGGCCAAACTGCGCAGTTGTAAACTAGGGATGTGCAATAGATATGGCTTGACCAATGATGGCTGCATCTGTTAAAGATTAACAATCATTTAGAACTTTTCTACTTGTATGCTTATCAACGTGATTCAGTTTCTGATGCCACTTTGAGTCTATGGAGAGATTGGAAAGAGAAGAGCTTAATTAGATGGGCAAGTTTATTTTACTTGGCCTAGATCAACTACTGGCAGTCCCTAATCTGAGGAACCCAAAATATGCAAAGACTTGTGCCATCATTTCAAGCCACTGTTAGTTGCTGTGGGCAGGAAACAAATTATACTGGTCCACGTGCACTGCTGTCA